>NW_004444193.1:1862178-1865585 GCF_000243295.1 Trichechus manatus latirostris
GAGAGAGGAACAGGAGCCAGCAACATAGAAACAAACAAACAGAACGCTAGGGGAGCTTGCCGTTGGAGTGGAGAGATGAGAGACTATGAAATGGAGAAAAACAAAAAGGGGAAGAGGAAGAAAAAAAAAGAACAAGTAAATAAAAATCAGAAAGGGAAAAGAACAGGAAAGTTCCCAGGGATCCCACTAATGTGGCTATGAGGTCTGGGGAAGTTGTTCTCAGATGTTGCAGCACAGCCTGGCTAGAAGGCGTAGAGGTATACAATGCCAGGTATTCACAGAACAGAAAGAGAAGGAAGATACAGAGAGATGAGAAACTGAGTATTGAAGAAAGACCAAAAGGGAAAAAGAGGGAAAAGAAAACAAAACAAATTAAAAAAGAACAAGAAAAGCCCCCAAAAAACAGGAAAAAAACAAAAAACAAAAACCAACGAAGAAAGAAATGCCCTCAGGGATCCCTCTGTACATCTGTGTAAGCCGAGGGGTTAGTTTCCAAGCCACGCAGCACCGTCTGGCCAGAACGGGCTCCCAACTCAAGAAAAGGAAAAGAAAACACACAAACAATTCAAAACAAACAAACGAACAAAAGCCCCGGGATTCCACCAGCATGGCAGTCCAGCCCGGGAAGCAGCTCCACACTTGAACGGAGCTCCGCAGCCTCTCAGGAAGAAGCAATGATGGCACACAGAGCCAGGTATTTTAGCGAAAGGAGGGGGAGGTGGTGAGAAGTGAGGAAGAAATCAAAAGAAATGGAAAAAAAGCAACACCAGCAGCCAACAAATGGCACTCAGAGAGCCAGCTAGTGTGGGCTGGTGGAATCCAAGCAGCCGGTGTTTCCCGGACAAGAGACTGCGGCCGCGGGAAGCAGAGGATGCCAAGTGGGGGTGAAGAAGGGTGAGGGGTGGGAAAGCATATATCGCAAATTACTGGTTGTTTTGTCTCCTGCTGGAAGCTCCGTGAAGCTGCTTTCTTGTACCCCCTGTTAGCTGGTCTCCAATAGGAGTCCAAGATGGCAGATCCGTGCTGCGTTAGCTGATAGGGGACCTCTGCATGAATCTCTCCTTGCTCTCCATTCTCTGTCTGTTTTCTCACTCCATTTGGTACTTGCCTAGTTCTTTATCTCTTCATTTGATGTTTTAGGGTTTCAGGATTGTTGTTTTCTCTGTTCGGCTTAGTTTTTCGGATCTTTGCTGTGGAGGGACGGCTTGGTGCTTCTGCTTAGAGCACCATTTTGCCCTGAAGGTTTTTGAAAATGAAGCATATTTATGGATTAATTTGGGAATAATTAGCCTCTTTATGATCTGACTCTTCCATTCCAGGAACATGGTATACCTTTTTGCTCTTTAGGCCATTTTTTATTTCCTTTAACAATAATTAATATTTCTCTTCACAAAGTTCTCATAGATATAATATTAGATTTATTTCTATAGTTTCTGTTATTTATGTCAATAGGATCTCTTTAATAAATATGATTTTATTTTCTTATGCATTATTACTTGGTTAAAAGAATTTGTGAAATATTCTTTTTATGACATCCTTCAAAAACTATTTTATTAGTTCTAATAATTTACCTATAAATTCTTTAGAATTTTTTATGTAAAGAAATGGTATTGCCTGTTTCTTTGTTTCCAATCCATTTACTTCTTATTTCTTTTTCTTGCTTTATTGCACTGGCTAGGATAATTAATACAAGGTTGAATAGAAGTAACAGATAATGATCATCCTTCCCTTGACCTTGACTTTGAAGGGCATACTCCCTACATTTCACTATGTAAGGGTATATGAACTACAGGCTTTTGTTAGATACCTTTTGTCAGGTTCGGGAAGTTTCCTTCAGTTTCTAGTGGGTATAGTTTTTTTCTTTTTTAAAAAAAAATCATTAATTAACATTAAAATTTATGTAGTAATTCTTCCTGCACTTATTGAGATGATGACATTTCCTCTAATGAGTTAATCTTGATTTGTATTCTGTCAAGTCCTGGGGGCTTGTTTTTTGCCAGTACCCTCAGTGCAGTTTGGGCTTCTTCCTACAATACCATCAGTTCTTGATTGTATACTACCTCCTGAAATGGTTGAACATTGACCAGATCTTTTTGGTACAGTGGCTCTGTGTATTGCTTCCATCTTCTTTTGATTCTTCTTATGTCATTAATTATTTGCCCATAGAATCCTTCAATATTGCAGTTTGAGGTTTGAATTTTCTTCAGTTCAAATGGATGCTGCACTGGAGGTGCTCACTCTTCTATGCCAAGCAATTTGGAAGACAGCTACCTGACCAACCAACTGGAAGATATCCATATTTGTGCCCATTCCAAAGAAAGGTAATCCGACAGAATGTGGAAATTATCAAACAATGTCATTAATATCACACACAAGTAAAATTTTGCTGAAGATAATTCAAAAATAGTTGCAGCAGTACATCCACAGAGAACTGTCAGAGATTCAAGCTGGATTCAGAAGAGTATGTGGAACCAGGGATATCATTGCTGACGTCAGATGGATCTTGTCTGAAAGCAGAGAATACTAGAAAGATGTTTACTTTATCTATGCACAAGATTGCAACGAATGTTCATTTAATTGTGCTCATGAGGAACCTGTACATAGACCAAGAGGCAATCGTTTGAACAGAGCAAGGGGATACTGAGTGGTTTCAAATCAGGAAAGGCATGGGTCAAAGTTTATCCTTTCACCATACTTATTCAGTCTGTATGCTAAGCAAATAATCCAAGAAGCTGGACTATATGAAGAAGAAGGGGCCATCAGGGTTGGAGGAGGACTCATTAACAACCTGCGATATGCAGATGACACAACCTTGCTTGCTGAAAGCAAAGAGGACTTGAGGCACTTACTGATGAAGATCAAAGACTACATTCTTCAGTATGGATTATATCTTAACATAAAGAAAACAAAATCCCCACAACTGGGCCAATAAGCAACATCCTGATAAATGGAGAAAAGACTGAAGTTGTCAACGATTTCATTTTACTTGGATCCACAATCAACGCGGATGGAAACAGCAGTCAAGAAATCGAACAATGTACTGCATTGGGCAGATCTGCTGCAGAAGACCTCTTTCAAGTGTTGAAAAGCAAAAATGTCACTTCGAGGGCTAAGGTGCACCTGACCCAAGCCATGGTATTTTCAGTCACCTCATATGTGTGTGAAAGCTGGACATTGAATAAGGAAGACTGAAGAATTGATGCCTTTGAATTACGGTGTTGGTGGAGAGTATTGAATACACCGTGGACTGCCAGAATAATCAACAAATCTGTCTTGGAAGAAGTACAGCCAGAATGCTCTTTAGAAGCAAGGATGACGAGACTTTGTCTCACATACTTTGGACATGTTATCAGGAGGCACCAGTCCCTGGAGAAGGACATCATGCTTGGTAAAGTAGAGGGTCAGTG
>NW_004444193.1:1865685-1885820 GCF_000243295.1 Trichechus manatus latirostris
TTTGTCTCACATACTTTGGACATGTTATCAGGAGGCACCAGTCCCTGGAGAAGGACATCATGCTTGGTAAAGTAGAGGGTCAGTGAAAAAGAGGAGGGCCCTCAACGAGATGGACCGACATAGTGGCTGTAACAGTGGGCTCAAGGATAGCAATGATTATGAGGACGGCACATGACGGGGCAGTGTTTCCTTCTGTTGTACATAGGGTCGCTATGAGTTGGAACCAACTTGACAGTACCTAACGACAACAAGTCAAAGTGTTACAGTACTTAATAGACTTCCTAATGTTAAGTCATTCTTTCAGTGCAAGAATGAGTCTTTGCTGTAGCTAATGTTGCTGATGATTTGATTAATTAAAAATCCGTTATGAAAATAATTAACTAGTATCTTATTTTGGATTTTGGTTTTGTAATCAGGAATAGCTTATAGATTTTCTTCCTTCCAGTTTATTTATGAAAGCTATGTTAATATCATAAAATGAGTTGAAAGCTTTTCTTGTTTTTTTCTATTCTGCAAAACAGTTTACATAAACTCAGTTTTTTTTTTCCTTCGGAAGTTTGCAAAATTTGCCTTTGAAATTGTATAGACTCATTGCTTTTATTTTGAGTCAAGTTTTGATGACTGATCTGATTTTCTTAATGGCTATAGATCTATCTATCCAGTATTTGAATTTCTTACTGAATAAAGTTTTGAAATTTATACATTTTCCTACAAATTTACCCGTTTTGTTCACATTTTAAAATTTACTGGTATAAAATTATTCCTAATTAACTCTTATGTTGTAATTTTTATTTTTATCCCAAGTTATGCTTCCCTTTGTGTTCCTATTATTGGTTCCTTTCCCTGATGCTCTGTCCCCACCTGCTATCCCCACCTTGGTCACATTTGGCAAAGTTTGGCTATTTTGTCTTTCCAAATAACTTTTTTTTTTTAATTTGGCTTGTACTTTTTAATGATTCTTGTCATTCATTATATTAATTTTTGCTTTTATCTTGATTATTTCCTCTCATATATATTCTTTAGGTTTATTTTGCTGTGAATATTTTTCCTTCTTGAACGTGCTTTGCTCATTAATTTTTCATCTTTCTTCCTTTCCAATGTGCGTTTAAAGTTATAAATATGTCCCTTAAACATGATTTTAGCTGTATTCCACAAATTTCGATACATACTCTTTTTGTTGTTCTTCAATTACTAGTAGTTTATCACTTCCAATTCAATACACCTTTTGACTCATGAGTTTTTAAAAAGTTATTTTCCATTTTCTTTTAATTAATTTTCAATTTTACCCTATTATGCTAAAAGATAGTGTTCTGTATTATATTATTTGGTATTTTTGAGAATTTCTAATGGCATAGAAATAATTTTTAGGGGAAAAGTTTTCTATTCTTTAGATAGAATCTTTGTAGATAAATTATTTTTTCCCTCATATGTTATTTGAATTTTCTATAGCTTTGCTATTTTTTGCCTGTTATTTTTTTATTTCTGCGGATATGTTGAAAATCTCTTAATATCGTTGTGTTCTTTTCCACTTGTACTTATGCTAACTTTTTATGTATTTTAAAATTAGAGTGTTAAATGCAAACAATATTTTTTTGTCTCCTTGATAACTTTTCCTTTTTATCCTTAAATTAAGACTCTTTTCATCCCTATTGATGCTTTTACTTTAAATTATAATTTTCTAATGTTAATATGCCTGCATCCTCTTTCTTTAATTTGTATTTTTCTGATAATTCTATTTCCATATCCTTGTTTTCAAACTTTCAGTGTCAACATATTTTATCTTATAAATAGCACATGCTTAGATTTCTTTAAACTGACGATTACTTATAAATAACTTATTACTAGATTTTGAAAACATAAATCTAAAAGTCTGTTTCTTTAAATGTTGAGTTTAATATGTTTACATGTCCTGTGATTACCGATCTTTTTGTCTTGTCGCTATCATCTTATTTTGCATTTTCTAGGTATCAAGCTTCTTTTTATTTATTTTTAACATTTTTCCAGTATTCATTAGATTCATTTATTTTTTAAAATCTTGTTTTCCCGTTCTCTACTGATTTGAAGTTATACTTTATATTTCTGTTATTTTTGTGGCTTTTCCTAAAATTTTAACGTACGTGTTTATCCTAACAAAGTCTAAAGTTTAATTTGGAGATAGCTAATATTTATGTCCCAACTTTGAATAGAGCCTGAATCAACTGACCTAGTATTTATTGTTTTAAAAAGACAAAGCCATTTTCACACAAATTTTTTACTCAACCATTCTTAGACTTACTGAAATGGTATTGAAAAGTCAAGAAGTCCTGGTGGCACAAAGGTTAAGCGCTTGGCTGCTAACTGAAAGTTTGGCGGTTCAAACCCCCGCCCCCACCTCCACCCAGGGGAAGCTTCATAGGAGAAAGACCTGGCAATCTACTTCTGTAAAGATTACAACCAAGAAAACCCTATAGGGCAGTTCTACTCTGTCACATGGGGTCATTATGAGTCAGAATTAACTCAACAGCACCCAACAACAATGACAACATTGGAATGTCTCAGTATATTTCTTTCATTCAGAATATTGGCTGCATCATACAGTCTGTAGTGTTAAGAGATTGGCTTTAAATGACCTAACTTGCTCAAGTTAGGCTGTTTTATTTATGGAAGTGGAACTCCATGTGGGGCAGTGAAAATATCATCATTGGAAGAGTGCCTCTTCACACCTTCCCAAGGGCCAGCCTCTTTAATGAGGGGCTCACTGACCTTGTGCAGTTTCTCTGGGGAGTGGTCTTGAAAATTTCCCCTTTGAAAGAAAGTGAAATTTTAGATGTTATCACTAATGAATGTGAAAACTAATGGGAGTTTCATTGTTTTAATTGTCTGTCCAGGGAATATGTTGGATGGTCATAAAGAGAAAGTGGTATCAAATTTGAATAAAAGAGTTATGTGTTCTTTTGTAGAGCAATGTAAAAATCTCAACTTTGAACATATTTGTGGGAATAAGAGGGGAAGTATTGAAGAAAGAACTTCTGGAAGCAAATATGCATTAGTCTGAAACACTTCTCTGTTTTTTTAATCTAATAAAAATACATGGTAAATGACTCTGCCTTAGCCGAAAGTCAACATGAATGCAAATGTTAATTCAAGCTGAGAAAGTCAGCATATCAGAATTTTGTTTTGATATCCTGATTGCTAAGAGCTAAACATATCATCATTTTCTCTGATGTACTCTCCCCAAAAAACCAACCAACCAACCTTAGGCCATCCCCCTCCAAGATTCTGATATAACTCTTTAGGTGATATATCCCTTAGGTATGAATCCTGGGCTATAATTTGTGTCTCTCCATCAGAGAAAAATTTTTGGTAGAGCGTTCTTTTCTTTTCCTTTTTTTTTTTTTAAATTACAAATTCAATAACTTTTACTCTTTTCCCATATTATATCATATTATTTAAAATCTTTTTTTAAATCAAGTAGCACATACTTCCCCAAGAATTCGGATATGTCCCTGTGATAGTTAACCTCCAGCGACAGCTTCTATTGAGCCTGGCCTCCAGTTATTCGCACCCTTGTACCATCCCCACCCATACTGAATCTGGGTAGGCCCGTGACTCACAAACTTGTCTGTGTGTGTGTGTGTGTTTAATTTACGTAAAATGTATATAACATGAAATTAACCATTTTAGCCATTTTTAAGCATACACTTCAGTGACATTAATTACATTCACAATGTTGTGCAATCATCACCACTATTTCCAAAACTTTTTCATCAACCCAAATAAAAACTTGGCACCTATTAAGCAATAACTCCCTGTTTCTTCCTCCCCACAATCCCTGGTAACCTCTAATCTAACTTTCTGTCTCGATTAATTTGCCTATTCTAGATATTTTATGTAAGTGGAGTGTTAGAGATTGAATTGTGTCCCCCAAAAATATATGTTGTAAATTCTAAACCCTCACTCAGGCAGATGTAATCCCATTTGGGAATAGAACTTTCCTTGTTATGTTAATTAGACCATGTAAGTGTAGAAACCAAAAGAAAAAAAACTCATTGCTGTTGAGCTGATTCCGACTCATAGCAAACCTATAAGGCAGAGTAGAATTGCCCCATAGGGTTTCCAAGGAACAGCTGGTGGATTCAAACTGCCGACCTTTTTGTTAACACTCTTAACCACTGTGTCACTCGGGCTTCATATAAGTGTAGGGTGTGTCTTAAACCAATCACCTTTGAGATCTAAAAAGAGCAGATAAGGCACAGATATGGAAGCACAAATGGAGGGGACGATGATACCATATGAAGATCACCAAGGAACCAAGGAACAGAAGCTGAAAAGAAACAAGACCTTCTCCCAGAGCTGTCAGAGAGAGAAAGACTTTGCTTAGAGCCAGTGCCCTGAATTTGGACTTCTAGCCTCCTAACTGAAAGAGCCCTGGTGGTGGTGTGCTTAAGCACTCTGCAGAAGAAAGATGTGGTGGTCTGTTTCCATAAAGATTATAGCCTTGGAAACTCTATGGGGCAGTTTTATAGGGTCACTATGAGTTGGAATTGGCTCTACGGAAGTGGAAACCTCCTAACTGTGAGAAAATAAATTTCTATTCATTAAAGCCACCCACTTGAGTATTTCTGTTATAGCAGCACTGAGAAACTAAGACATGGAGTCTTATAATATTTGTCCTTTGAATCTGGCTTATTTCATTCAGCATATTTTCAACGTTCATTCAGGTTGTAGCATGTATTAGAACTTCATTTCTTTTTGTGACTGAATAATATTCCATTGTATGCTTATACCACATTTTGCTTATCTATTCATCTGTTCATGGGCACTTGAATTACTTCTACATTTTGGCTATTGTGAAAAGTGCTGCCACCAAACTGAGTCCAGTACAACTAGATGGTGCCTGGCTACCACCACTGACTATTCTAACCGGGATCACAACAGAGTGCCCTGGACAGAGCTGGAGAAAAATGTGGAACAAAATTCTAACTCACAAAAAAAGACCAGACTTACTTGCCTGACAGAGACTGGAGAAACCCTGAGAATATGGCCTCTGGACACCCTTTTAGCTCAGTAATGAAGTCACTCCCGAGATTCACTATTCAGCCAAAGATTAGACAGCCCCATGAAACAAAACAAGACTAATGGGGCACTACAGTCCAGGGACAAGGACTAGAAGATAGGAGGGGACAAGAAAGCTGGTAATAGGGAACTCAAGGTTGAGAAGGGACAGTGTTGACATGTTGTGGGGTTGTTAACCATTGTCATAAAACAATACGTGTACTAACTGTTTCATGAGAAACTATTTGTTCTGTAAATTTTCATCTAAAGTACAATAAAAAAAAAAGTGCTGCAATGAACATTGGTGTACAAGTATCTGTTTGAGTACCTTCTTTCAAGTCTGTTGGGTACATACAAAGGAGTGGAATTGATGGGACATACAGTAATTCTATGTTTATCTCTTAAAGGAACTGCCAAACTGGTTTCCACAGCAGTTGTACCATTTTACATCCCCACCAGCAATGTGCAAGTGTTCTAATTTCTCCACATTCTTGCCAACACTTGTTATTTTCCATTTTTTGGATTACAGACACCCTAGCAGATGTGAAATGGTGTGGAACATTTGTTTTTGGGAACACTGAACTGCCATGTAAGAAGTCTGGATACTTTGATAGAGAGGCCACGTGGAGAGGAGAGGTTCTGAGATGACACGAGAAGAGAGAAGAGATCAGCTGTCAGTGTCCTGGTCGGTCCTAGATAGTGATAACTTTAGCCCTGTCATAAGATCTGCAACCCAATCACACCTTGTCTGAGTGACCCCAAATGAGACCAGAAGAATGTCTAACTAAGTCTGATTAATCCACAAAACTATGAATGGTAATACAATTGTTGTGTTAATGTTCTAAGTTTTGTAGTTGTTTGTTAGGCGGCAATAGGTAACCAAAAACAGTCCCAATTGTCACTATGTCTCCTTCCTCTCCTTCCTCCCACCTCTTCTACTGAGAATCACTTATACAAGGAGATCTGGGAAAGGGATGATGAATGACATATTGAGGGAAAATTCATTCCAGGAAAAATTTTCTTTAAAATATCATTGTAAGGTATTTTACATTAAAGAGCCAACTGACAATTCTTTCAACCTCATATTTCTATAAACATATATATCTCTACCTATAACTTTATATAAGGAGCCCTGGTAGCTCAATAGTTAACTGAAGGTTGGTGGTTCAAACCCATCAGTGGCTTTCCGGGAGAAAGATTTGGCAATCTGCTTCCATAAAGACTATAGCCAAGAAAACCCTATAGGCAGTTGTACTCTGTCGCATGTGGTCACTGTAAGTTGGGATTGACTCGAAGACACCCAACAATAATAACAACAGAATTTTACATGTAAAGCTGAGGAAAGGAATCAGAGAAACTGAACACTTAGCATTAGATAAAGAAGGTAAGGAGCAAATGGAAGTGTTTCTGAATTTTTGTCCTCAGATGTTAAAGTCTACCTTCTATTTGTTATCCATTCTTCCTTTTTCCATTTAAAAAAAAACAAACAAAACCTGTTGCCATCAAGCTGATACCGACTCATAGTGACCCTAACCTGCAGTGCTTGAGTTTAATCCTGGAGCCTTAAAATAGTTAGGGTTACCTAAATGAAAGAGTGTGTAACCTAACTGTTATGATAATTTCAAAGGCTCTAACTAACCTGACCATCAAGGGATCATTGCCTAATGTCTTAGGCATTCATAATTATTTGCTATAAACTAATTATAGAAACAAATAAGTCCCATTTTACTCATCTTTTTCAGGATTTTCTCCTTCTTTTAAAAATATTTAGCTACATGGTGAAGTGGAAAGTTATAAAAGAAAAGAGTCCTTAGTTCTGATTCAGGTGACCTTGGGAAAGTTACTTTATTCTGTGGTCCTCAGTTTCCTTAGCTGTAAGATGAAAGAGTTTAGCTGGTTTATTTCTAATGTCTCTTCTACATTTGAAATTCCATAGGACAGACTCCTGAGCATTGTCCTACATATGTGCACACACTTGTGAATGCATACACACACATACACACACACACACACGACTATTAAGAAGGAAAATGTCTATTACCTCTATATGACTAAAGAGATAATTCCAATTATTGGATATTGATCAGGGAGTTTTTTTAGGTGATACTATCTCATAATAGCTGTGATAGTTTGATAAATTTCCAAGAGGCTAGCAAAGGTGATATTTTAACAGTAAAATTATAAGGCATTTTAAGCTAATTTATGCAAATTGATATAAAGGCAGGGCAGCATGGCTTTACTCACTGTATTATGTGCCAATACTCTGCTGTAATGCATAGTGTAATTTAATATAATCATATTTTATAACAGGCTACTTCCGTTTACAATGTCCTGTGACTTTGCAATTTATCATTCTAGAACCCCATTCAAGAAGATAAGGTATATGAGCCCTGAGGTTCTTTGCTAGTTCTATTCCTCTTTTTTTTTTTCAATCCCATTTTCTCTCTCTCCAGAAGAAAACTATCTGAAGACTCCTCCTATTTCCTGTGTGCCATGGTCTCCCTGGCACATTTGTCCTTACCTCTTTAGAATGATAATGAAAAATTTTAAATCCATTTATCATTCTTTTAAAGGAGCAAGGAAAAGTGTAGATAAGTGTCAAAAAATCACTCTGCGTACCTGGTTAAAATCCTTGTTATAATATACCTCAAGTGAGGAAATTACATTGCAAAACAGAATAATTTTTGTATAAGAACAATATATCTTCTTTCTTAAATGCAAAGAAAAAAAACCCGGAAAAGGGTAGTAGAGGGCTTTCATTTTCTGCAGGCTCTCTGTGTTGCAACGGCATTTTTAGCATTTATTCCTTTTTGTCAGAAGAATGGCGCTAGGAGTTAGATCCTGTATAAAGTGTACTGGTTTCCCTGAGCTAAGGAGTTTAGGGACACTGAGGGGCTGAAATTTGTGAGATATGTTTCTGGAGAGAATAAATTCGTGTTTAGGGGACTAGAAGTCTATGTAATAGCTTCCCTCATGTAATTGGTCAAGTGCTGACCTGTGCACAAACAGGGAGAAACACCATGAGTTCTAGCAGTGAGTGGCTGTTGCAGGCATAAGAGCTGAAAAGAGATTCTAGAGGCTGTGCAGGGTGGGGAAATGTTGAGTTCTGGCCCCTAAAAAAGGAAAGAGATATTGATAAGCACCTCAAGCATTTAGTTGAGATCCCAGAAAGGCCACACTGTAAAGTAAGCAACACACAGTAGAGTAATGGATACATCCCAGGACTAAGAACCAAAATGAAATAGAGCCACCCTAGCAAACATAAAACCAAGCCTCACATGAGAATCATAGAATGTACCAGTAATTCAACTGTCTTATAGAACAAAGCTTAATATCCTTTAAGCAAATCCAGATTCCCTCAACATAGCATTCTGAATGCCCAATATTCAATCAAAACTACTAAAATGTGAAGAAGCATGTGAAAATATAAGCTATAAACAAATGAAATTTTGATTAACTTAAATAGACCATATGATGATCCAAATGCTGGAATCAGTAGGCAAGGACTTTAAAATAGTTATTATAAATATGCCCAAGGACTTAAAGGAAAAGGATCTAATGGGTAAAGAGATAGGGAGTCTCAACAGAGAAATGGAAATTCAAGAACTGAGAAGTACAGTCCTAAATCTAAAAATTCACTGGATGGGATTAATAGTAGATTAGACATAGCAAAAGATAGCATCAATTAAAATGAGACAAATCAATAGAAATTATCTAAACTGAAGAATAGATAAAAAGAAAAGATGAAAAACATGAACAGAGCTTCAGTGACCTGTGGAAAAATATCCAGTGGCCTAACATATCTGTAATTGGAGTCCCTGAAATAGAAGAGAGAGAGCAAGAGAATAGGACAGAAAAAAATATTTGAAGAAATCATTGCCAAAAAAGTCTCACATTTAGTGATAAAGTGTTAACCTTCAGACACAGGAGGATGAATGCAAAAAGAGCAACACCTAGGCTACTCGTACTCAAACAGCTACAAACTCAAAATTAAGAGAAAATCTTAAAAGCAGCCAGATGAGAAAGAGACACACTACAGACAGAGGAATAATGATAAGAATGATAGTTGATTTTTATCAGGAAAAATGAAGGACAGAGATAGTGCAATGACATCTTTAAAATATTGAAAGAAGTTTATATCCAGTCAATCCAGAATTTTATATCCAGCAAAGATATATCTTCAAATATGAGGGTAAATTAAAGACAAAGAATTCGGAAAAAAATTAAAAATACAGTTTAAAATTTACATTTATAAGAGCATCAAACATACCAAATCTCTAGGAATAAATACAATGTAAAATATTGATATCAAATTCTAGAAAACATTACTGGAGCAATTATAGAAGGCCAAATATATGGAGCATTATGTCATGTTCATGGACTTAAATACTCAATATAGTACATTTCTCCCAAACTGATCTACACAGCCTATGTAACCTCAACAGAAATTTCAGGACATGCCTGTGTATGTGTGTGTGTGTGTGTGTGTGTATGCATGCGTGTGCACATGCTAATTGACAAGATCATTTTAAAATTCAACTGGAAATGCAAAGAGCCATAAAAAGCCAAGACAATCTTGAGAGGAAAAGGAAAAAACAAGAATGAAAAACCACGCTTTGAAGGGCTTAGCCTACCAGTTTCCACGAATTGTTTTTAAGCTATGGTAATAGAGACAGTGTAGTACTGGTACGAAGATAGACAAAAAGAGCAATAAAACAGAGAGGAGCATACAGAACTAGAACTACATATAGAACGACATATATAGGAACACTTGATTTATTATAAAGTCAAACCGCACAACAGTGAGTAAAGATGGTCTGTTCAATAAATGGTGCTGGCTCAATTGGATATAGATGTCTGTATATTCATATATATATTAATTTTGATCTTACATCATATCCAAAATGCAATTCTAAATTGGATCAAAGGCCTAAATGTGAAATGTAAAACAATAAAGTGTCTATAGGATAACAAAGGAGAATATCTTCATGAATTCTGGGTGAGGGCTGATTTCTCAAACAAGACAAGAAAAAGACAAAACAAAACAATAACAACTAATCATAGAGACAAAAGATGATATATTGGACTGTATTAAGAATGTAGAGTACAAAGGCAAACCACAGAATGAGAGAAGATATTGGCAACACATGTATCTGGTATGTGTGTGAGAGAGAGAAGGAGAGAGAGAAAAGGGGAGGGCGGGGGAGGGGAAGAGAGGAGAGGACACGGTGGAAGGAAGGAAGGAGGAAAAGAAAAGAAAAAAAGGGAAAGAGGGAAAGAGAAAGGAAGAGAAGGGAAGGGAAGGGAAGAGAAGGCAAGCAGGTAGGCAGGCAGGTAGGCAAGCAGGCAGGCCAGAGATTTTACCGCCTGTAACTTTGGAGCCCTGGTGGCACAGTGGTTAAGAGCTATGGCTGTTAAACAGAAGGACAGCCGTTCAAATCCACTAGCTGCTCTTTGGAAACCCTATAGGGGTAATTCTACTCTGTCCTATAGGGTCCCTATGAGTCGGACTCAACTCTACGGCAATTTATTTTTCATATAATAACTTTGGGATAGACATGTGAATCACATGTCTCCAAATATATTAGCTATTTAGGGTTATAAATGTCTGCAAAGGCATATCCTTTACTGCTAATACTTGACTATAGAATCTTAGACATTTGGTATGTGTGGGCTAATATTAATTCTTGCCCTATCTCTAAAATGTATGATTGTAGGAATCTGTTATTAGATAAAAAGAAAACATTATCCTATTAATAATGAGCAAGAACTAGAGGCTGTTTGACTGCTCCGTGCCATGGCCATAGTTTTGTGGAGGAAGTTTTATGTGCGCTGAACAACTCACAAGAGAATGGCATGTTTAGCCTCAGGTCTCCAAAAGAAAATGAGTTTACTTAATGACTTTTTCTCCTTTTTTCCAAAACCTGTCACTTTGGGAAAGTATGTAGGATAGCTTCATTTCATGAAAAATGTGTTGTGACTCTCCCTCATTTACAGATGTTAAAGGGTGGAGAAGTGGACAAGAGGCAGAGTTCTGAGCCTCACCTCTAAAAGACCAGCTACTTCAGCAATAAAGACAGTAAACCTCAGTTGCCCTCGGCCATGGTTAGCAAAGAAAGGAGCAGCCAGCAGTGCCCTAACAACAGAAGGACCTCATACTGTTTCTCCAAATACATGTCACCCTCCTTGTGTTTTGTGGAAAGCCTTTGATGTTGATTTGCAGTTGGATACCCTGGACTTTTCCTTTTGCTTATGCAAGCAAAGAAGGCAATTTGAGTTTTCTCCACAAACACTGTCAGATGTTTTACATTCTACCACAAAAATTAAGTAAAATTTTTCTTGCGCAAGATTATGCTACTGACCATAAATTAAAACACATACCCTTATATATTCACACAAAATTACTGTAAGTGAGCAAAAAAGTACAAAGTCAATATTTGTACAAAATCGCTTTAAAAAAAATGAAGAACTATTCCCCTGAATCTGTCCTGCCTTTTTAAAAAAGAAATCATACATTCACATTATACAAACTCTAGACCAATTTAAAAGGAATCAAATAAAAATTTGTCCTTTTCTTAAAAACAAAACTCTTCCTAAAATGTTTTGTCAAAATTGTGGTATAATTATTAGCATTGATTAAATAAACTACTCCTCAGATTCAAAAACTTTCAGTGTTTGAATTCTGGTTAGTACAGAGAGTCAAACTTTTTATCCTGGAATTTAAATATAATCCAAATATCATTTGGAGTTACTTTGTACCTTAAGATCTTGAGAAGATTCACTCAAAACCTATTTCACATCTTTTTCAAAGTTTACCACCCTCTTCACATTCAGAGTGTGAGAGAAGATACGAAGCATAAGAAGGCTACTGTTCTCATGGGTTCCTCTGGCTCTGAGATCTTGCTTCCAATAAACTAGTTGATTAATTTTCTTGCCATCCCACATTTATATTGTTTCCAACAGCATCATCTCAAACTTGGAACCTGATACTTCTCTGATTTTCTAAAATATCTCTCATTTCTCTCTCAACACAAATACAAATAACTTAAAAAATAAAATATTTGACTTCCTTGTCCCTTGTCCCTAAATATCTTTTGGCTGTCCCGTCTCAATCCATGCCATCCTCAAAGGCATCCTGGCTTCCTACCTCTTCATCGTATCTCCTTCTCCCACCTCATCTCTTCTTCTCATATCCTACCTCCTAGCTATCCATAGTATCCCACAGTCTTGTCACTCTGTTGTGAAAAGAATTTCAGCTCTTTCCAGACCTTCAACCATCAACCACTATTTCAGCTGAACAATAGGAGTATCTACTCTCTTTGCAGCACAAAGAACTGGTTGTTACCTCTGGATTTTTTAAAAATTATTATTAACTAAAGTCCATATTTTATTCAGATTTTCTTAGCTTTTATCTAATGTCTTTTTCTGTTCCAGGATCCCATTCAGAATACCATATTACATTTAGTTGTCATGTCTTCTTAGCTTCCTGTTGGCTGTGACACTTCTGTTTTTAAGAATTATTTATCACTTTACTGGAACAGACATTTGGATGTGCTCATTTACTTCGTAACTGGATGAACAAGGTAGAAGAATGGGAAACATTCAAGCATCAAACAAAACGGATGTCTTCAAGATTGGTATGTGGAATATCATAGTAGTGATAAACCATTCTTGCTTTATGAGAAGGGGATCCTATTCAGAAGAAACCCAGAGGTCTGTCTCATTATGTATATTTTTACCACAATTAAATAAAATAGAAAGTTTACAAGAAGGGGGAGAAAAGTAGCAGACAAAAATAATTCTTCCTGAAGAAGATTCACCTAAAAGTCAATTTGCCCCGATGCCAGCCAGAACCAAGACCAACTGGTTAATGATCTATTTACATGATATCAGGGTCACAGTGTTTCATCCGTTGGAGGGACTGCTTGTCCCCTCCAGACTTGGAGGTTTCATGTGCCTTACAGAAGTCTGCTGTTCACCATTTTAGACATTTCTCCCCCTTTGGGATCTAGGTACAGCAATTTATCCTTATGTTCACTAAGTTTGAGATCCACTGGCTTAGCAGAATTTGATGAACCTTAGAATCTTCAGGCCAAGTTTAGTAGTACAACAAGTCAACAAGGCTTTGTTGACTACGCCCTTCATGTAGGGTATCAGGTCAGTCTCTCCTCATATGATAAAACCTATTAAAAATGGATCCTGGTACCCTTAGCTGCCACTGCCACTATGAATTTCATAGCTCTCTCCCTCCAGCTGCTTCTGTACACAAAGGAAATCCTGAACTCAATTGCATCCAGTGCAAGATCCATGCATGTTTCCTCCACCTGAATCTACTGGATTTCATGAGGACCCTGAATACACCATCTGGGCCTGATAATTCCAGTGCAAATGCTAACGTTTAGTGACCTGGAAGAACTGTGGACCTAAAAATAGGTCAGTTATATATCTACCTAACAACCTCAATTTGCTGCCACACACCCTAGAATCTCACACCCTTCTTAGACCAGGAAGAGCTTAATGATAATATTAAAAGCTAAATGATGCTTTTAAAATTACATAATATGAAAGTCATCAGCTCTGGAAAAGAATCTTGCTCACTGAATCACCTTGTAAGCAAGCAACAACCGTTCCTCCCATTCTTGAATGTACTCTTTAGCTGATGGTCTTGGATCCATCTGGGAAATTATTCTTAAGACTCATTATTTATGAAGCAACCTGCCCCTAGAACTGCTTCTCTGCTCCGTGATGGAACTTGCTCCCTGCTTGTGCATGCCTAGTTCTGACCCTTCACAATTTCTATCTCCATCCAAATCCCCTGTTATGCTGGGCAAGTAATTAGTGCTGATTATCCATATTATCTAGAATTTCCTTCTGAGTGCTAGAAAGCGTTTAAACGGTGTCGTGCTTGAACAGCTGGATTAAATGGTATTATAAGGGTCTGAGAGAAATAATACATCTCCCCAAACTGCCTACCCCTCTCTGGGGAATTACTTAATCACCTTGTAGAATTAGCCTATTATCTAATCAATGTTCACCAAAACCTTCCATTAGGTTTAAAACTCAAGTTAGATAGACACAATAACTCAAACAACAAAAAGGTTAGAGATCTTACCTACACCAGTCCTTTCTCTATAAAACAATCACTACCTTAGCATCAGTGAAGCACTTGAGTCTACCTTCCTTCTCAAACACACTCTTGCATCTTTCATCTAACTCTCTTGAACAACTCTCTCCATTCCTCTTTAATGTGTTCTGTCTGGCCTTTACAAGCTAGGGGAAGCCTCTGTCTAAATATGTGCTTTGTATCCTATTGTACTCTGTGAACACTTTATATTAATAATTACTTTATACCATATGTAATGGCATCAGAGTATAAAGACAAAGGAAAGATGGAAAATGAGGTAAGGTTACATTAAGACTAAGTAGGAAAGAGGATGCTGAATAAAAGTCTGGGGAATTTTTAACACGGAAATGAAACTTCAATAATTTCCCTGTTCCTGAAGGAAACTAATTGAAAACTGTAGTATTTCTTCAGTCCCTAGAAGTGTGCCCATCATGCCAACTGGATATATAGAATGCATAGTTTTCATGTGTGTGTTATTTTTTATAAATGTAAAAGATTACTCAAAATAATCTAGCACCATTCTGTTCTGACCACTGTCCTGTTATTAGGGGATTTCTCATGTGGCATCCCAGGAGCAGGCAGTTATAAGATCTGTTATGATTCTTGCTTCCCTTTTCTCTGCATGCTGTGTCCATACATGTTGAAATTTAAATGCCAAGAACATAGTTTATTTATTTTTTGCCAGCTTCTTTTTTTTTTTTTTAATTTTAAGACTCATTTTATGCTCATATACCAAGGTAGATGTTTAATGACTTCAAAAAAGAAAATGATTTTTAAAAGATTTATTGAATCCTAGATTGGGAAAAATGTAGAATTTACATAGATAGTTGATGTGTGGGCTAACTATAATAAGTTGTTGTTGTTACATTGCTGTTGTTACTCAACGGAGTAAAGTCCGACTCATAGTAACTCATGTAGCAGAGTTAAAATGACTGCTTAGAACAAGATGTTGTGAACTCATGGAAACAGAGGCATTTCATATGAAATAGGCTGCCCATAATCCATGGGAAAAGAAAGAAAAGCCATAGACTAGTTAGGCTCACAAATCTTTCTGAAAACATCTATATAGGTTTAGCAAATGAACGACACAGACTGAATTAACCCAATGTAAAAAAAGTTGCTCAATTTCTTACCAAAGTGAATAGAATGCTACATTAGCAACAAGAAAGATGAAGGAATAATCTTAACAAGGTATATGCAAAATTTATATGAAGAAAAATAAAAAATGCTAAAGAAAACTTAAAAATGGAAAACTTCTTAAGTTTTTTGAGTGTTAAATTAAATGTAATTCTAATTAAAATACCAACTGGATTTTATTTGAAACAAGATATGGTGATTCTAAATGTCATGCAGAAAAATAAACAAATAAGAACATGCAAAAAATCTATAAGAAACAATAGCAATGAAAGGAAACTAACCTTTATAGATAGTAAAATATATTATAAAGTTACAATAATTTAAAAGTTCTGTACTAGTGCATGGATAGAGATCAATGGAATATAATATAAAGTACCCAAACAGGCACAAGCACATAGAGGAATTCAGTGTATTTGGAAAATGTCATTTTGAATTAGTAGGGGAAATGGATTACAAAGAGATTTCTTCCTGGCCAAAATAAATCAAGTTGAATCCTTACCTTATACTTTGCATCAAAATAAAATCAGACGGATCAAATATTTAAATATTAAAGATGAAACCACTAAAAATACTAGAAGAAACCATAGGTGATTTTTTTGTTATTGTCAGAATGAGGAAGGCTTGTTAAAGAATGACACAAATCCCCAAAGTCACAGTTAAAGGAGGTAATGAATTTAACTACATAAAACCGAAATCTTCAGGAGGCAGAGCCAACATGATGTTATAGACAGAAGCACCACACTGTCCCTCCACAGCAAAGACCTGAAAAAGTAAGTAAAACAGACAAACGTCAATCCTAGAACCCTAAGTGTCAAATGAATAGATAAAGAACTCAGCCAAGCACTGAATAGAATAAGAAACTGACAGAGAACAGAGAGCAAGGAGAAATACTTGCAGAGGTCCCCTATCAGCTAACACAGCATGGATTCACCGTCTTGGACTCCTGTCAGAGATCCACAGACAGGGAGTACAGAAAAGCAGCTTCATGTAGCTCCTGGCAGGACACAGAGCACCCAGTAACCAGTGATATACACTTTCCCCCCTGCACCCTTCCCCCTCCCACTGCTTGGCCTCCTCTGCTTCTCACCAGCCACAGTCTCTTGGCCAGGAGGCACAGGCTCCGCCCCATGCCACTTGGATTCACCCCGCCCACACTGGCAGGCTCCCTGAGTGCCATTTGTTTGCTGCTGGTGTTGCTTTTTTCTACTTCTTTTCATTTCTTCCATGCATCTCACCATCTCTGCCTCCTTTCTCTCGAACACCCGGCTCCATGTGCCATCTTTGTTTCTTCTTGAAAGGCTGTGAAGCACTGATTAACTGGAGAACTGCTTCTCCAGCCCACATCACCATGCTAGTGAGATCCCTGGGGCTTTTTCTTGTTTTTTTTTTTTTTTTTTGTCTGTTTATTTGTTTTATTTTTCTTTTCACAGCTTGGGAGCCCCTTCTAGCTGGGCTGTACTGCACAGCTTGGAATCCACTTGCCCAGTTTGCATAGTTGTGCCAGTGGGATCCCTGGGGGCATTTATTTTTTATTCTTTTACTTTTTGTCTTTCTTTATATCTCAGTTTCTTGTCTCTCTATACTTATCTTCTTTTACTGTCTCCTGAATACCTGGCACTTTGTGATATCTCTACCCTTCTAGCCAGGCTGTATTGTGCGGCCTGGGAACAACTTCCCCAATCTTTGCAGCCACACTAGTGGGATACATGGGGGCTTTTCTTGTTTTTCTAATTTTTAGTTATTATTTTTTTCTTTTTCCCTTTTTCTTCTCCTTTCTGTTTTTCTCCATTTCTCAGTTTCTCACCTCTACACTCCAAAAGCAAGCTGCCTTAGCATTTTTTTTTTTTTTTGGTTTGTTTGTTTTTGGCTCCTGTTTCTATCTCCTCTTTCCCATATCCATCTTAGTTCCACACATCACAATCTCACCGCTCCTTCCTGCCTACCTGAACTGTGAGCTGGACATCACACCCCTGAGCGGCACAGGCACGGCCTACCACAGCCTGTCTAGCACTGATTCCTGGCCTGCCCTGTCAGCCCTAGTACATGCCACAAACAACCCATGCCAGCCCCTCCCCTTCAGGTGGACTTGCTTTGCTGCACCATAGGTGAGTGGCCCTGCCCAATGGACAAGGAAGTGAAAAGTATCCTGCCCACAGACAGGAAAACAACAAAGAATGCACAGCCTTCCTGCTCAGACATAACCAAATAAAACAAAAAAGTGAACAAAACAAACAAATCTGCAATCAATAAACAAAGAAAATAACTACTGAATGTCCCAAAGACAGCAGACAATATCAAAACATAGAAAAAAAAGGACAGGATGGTTCCAGTAGGCATCCAAAATAAAACACCAGATGACTTTCCAGTAGAGGAAAAGGCACTACAACTACATGATAGGGAATTCAAATCTCTAATATTCAGAGATATCCAAGAGTTGAAGCAAAAAGTAGACAGAAATGGGGAAAAAATAGATAAATTCATGGAAAATACAGACAAAAAAAATGGAAGAATTCAGGAAAATAATACGGGAACAAAATGCCAAAATAAATTCACAACTAGAAACCATACAAAAATAACAACTAGAATCCAAAAAGTAAACAACAAGATTTCAGAAATGGACAGTGTCATAGAAGGGCTGAGGAGCAGGTTTGCAACAATGGAAAAAAGGATCAATGAAATTGAAGACAAAGACTTGTATACAACTCTGTTTGAGGAAAAATCAGAAAAAAGAATGAAGAAATATGAAAAAAAAGAAACCCGGAGGATTATGTGGGATACAATCTAAAGCAAAAATTTACAAGTGATCAGAGTTCCAAAACAGGGGGAGAAAATGGAAAATGCACAGAGGATCACTGAAGATAGCTGACAGAAAACTTCCCTAATATAATGAAAGATGAAAAGCTGACCATCCAAGAAGCTCAATGAACCCCATACAGGATAGACCTTAAAAGAAAATCACCAAAGGATATAATAATCATACTTACTTTAGACAAAGAACGAATCCTGAGAGAAGCTCGAGAAAAATGAAAAGTCACATGCAGAGGAGAAACAATAAGAATAACTCTGATTATTGGTCAGAAACTATGCAGACAAGAAGGCAATGGGATGACATATATAAAACCTTGGAAGAAAAAAACTGTCAACCAAGAATAATATATCCTGCAAAACTCTCGTATAAATATGATGGTGAAGTTAGGACATTTCCAGATAAACAGAAATTAAGGGACTATGTAAAAACCAAACCAAACTTACAAGAATTATTAAAGGGAGTCCTTCAGTCTGAGAACAAACAACATCAAACTGCAGCCTGAATCTAGGATGCAAGATTGTACCAGCCTGATGTCAACCTAGGAAATGAACACTTAAGGACTATCCAAAACCAAAAGAATTGCAACAGGGAACCAAAGAGGTTAATCTGTAAATGGCAACAACCTCAGAACAATAAAAGAGGGAATAACAGTGTAGGTATGAACTTTGTAAAGGAAAGGAAGGCAAGGCTATACCAAGTAATAATAGACTAGTTCAAACCTTGGAAGATAAGGGTAAATTTTAAGGCAACCACAAAGAAAGTTAACAAATTGGATCATCAAAATAAAGAAGAAAAACACAAAGTCTCAGTAAAAACATAATCTACAAAAACAAAAGAAATGAAAAAAATAATCCACAAACAAAAGGAATTCAGTACAGGAGAGTAAGAGGAACAAAGAAAATGTCAACACCACAAAAAATAAAAACAAGACATTACAAAATGACAGCAATAAATTCATACCTATCAATAATTACACTGAATGTAAATGGCCTAAATGCACCCATAAAGAGACAGAGAGTGACAGAACGAACAAAAAACCAGGATCCATCAATATGCTGTCTAAAGAGACACACCTTAGAAACAAAGGTGTAAATTTACTAAAAATCAAAGGATGGAAAAAATATATCAAGCAAACAGCTACCAAAAAAGAACATAAGTGGCAAAACTAATATCAGATAAAATAAAACTTTAAAACAAAATCCACCATAAAAGACAAAGAAGGGCACTATATAATGATTAAAGGGACAATCATGCAGATGTAACCATAATAAATATCTATGAACCCAATAACAGGGCTCCAAAATACATAAAACAAAGTCTAACAGCACTGAAAAGAGAAACTGACAGTTCCACAATAATAGTAGGAGACTTCAACACACCACTGTCAGCAAAGGAAAGAATGAATAGAAAGAAATTCAACAAAGATACAGAAGAGCTAAAGGGAAAAATCAACCAACTTGACCTCATAGACATATATAAAACACTTCACCCAAAAGCTGCAAAGTACACATTCTTTTCCAAAGCACATGGAATGTTCTCTAGAATAGACCGCATCTAAGGCCACAGAGCAACCCTCAACAAAATCCAAAACATTAAGATAATACAAAGTATCTTCTCTGACTACAATGCCATTAAGGTAAAAAAATAACAACAGGAAGAACAAGGAAAAAAAAATCAATTACACGGAAACTGAATAACACCCTGCTCACCAACCACTGTGTAATAGAGGAAATCAGAGATGGAAGCAAAAAATTCCTGGAATCAAATGAGAATGAAAACACATCATACCAAAACCTTTGGGACACAGCAAAGGCAGTCCTCAAAAGACGATTTATAGCAATGGATGCACACATCAAAAAAGGAGAACAGGACAAAATCAAAACATTTGCTACACAACTCAAACAAATAGAAAGAGAACAGCAAAAAAAGCCCACAGCCACCAGAAGAAAGGAAATAATAAAGATCAGAGCAGAAATAAATGAAATAGAGAATAAAAAATAATAGAAAGAATCAACAAAACCAAAAATAGTT
>NW_004444193.1:1885920-1973360 GCF_000243295.1 Trichechus manatus latirostris
GAAATAAAAAGGATCATAACAGAATATTATGAAAAACTATACTCCAACAAATTTGAAAACCTAGAGGAAATGGATAAATTTCTAGAAACACACTACCTACACAAACTACAACAAAGTGATGTTAAAAATCTGAACAGACCCATAACAAGAGAAGAGATTGAAAAGGTAATAAAAAAACTCCCAACAAGAAAAAAGCCCTGGCCCAGATGACTTCATTGGAGATTTCTACCTTACATTCGAGAAGAGCTTATACCAGTACTACTCAAACTATTGCAGAACATAGAAAAGGAAGTGACACTTCCACATTCATTCTATGAAACCAGTATAACCCTGATACCAAAACCAGGCAAAGATGCCACAAAAAAAAGAAAATTACAGGCCAATATCTCTCATTAATATAGATGCAAAAATTCTCAACAAAATTAGAGAATAGAATTCAGCATCATATCAACAAAATAATACACCACGACCAAGTAGGATTCATACCAGGTGTGCAAGGATGGTTCAGCATTAGAAAAATCAGTCAAAGTAATCCACCACATAAATAAAAAGAAAGGAAAGAATCACATGATCATCTCAATTGATGCAGAAAATGCATTCAACAAAGTCCAACACCCATTCCTGATAAAAACTCTCAATAAAATAGGTATAGAAGGGAAAGTTCTCAACATAATAAAGGATGTCTATACAAAACAATGGCCAACAACGTTCTTAATGGAGAGAGGCTGAAAACATTTCCCCTTGAGAACAGGAACAAGACAAGGATATCCTTTATCACCACTCCTATTTAACATTGTGCTGGAAGTCCTAACTAAAGCAATAAGGCAACAAAAAGAAATAAAAGGCATCTAAATTGGTAATGAAGAAGTTAAACTGTCCCTATTTGAGGATGATATGATACTATACATAGAAAACACAAAACAACAAAAGACTCCACAAGAAAACTACTGGAACTAATAGATTCAGCAGAGTAATAGGATACAAGATAAACATACAAAAATCAGGTGGATTCCTATACACCAATAAAGAGAATGATGAAAAGGAAATCAGGAAAAAAATTACCATTTATAATAGCCCCTAAAAAAGAAAATAAAATACTTAGGAATAAATATAACCAGGGATGTAAAAGACCTATACAAAGAAAACTACAAAAAACACTACTGCAAGAAACCCAAGGGATCTACATAAATGGAAAAACATACCATGCTCATGGATAGGTGGATTCAACATTATGAAAATGACAATTCTACCCAAAGCGATTTACAAATACAATGCAATCGCAATCAAAATACAACAACATTCTTTAAAGAGATAGAAAAACTAATCATTAACTTTATATGGAAAGGGAAGAAGCCCCGGATAAGTAAAGCCCCACTGAAGAAGAAGAATACAGTAGGAGGACTCACACTACCGGAATCAGAACCTACTATACAGCTACAGTAGTCAAAACAGCCTGGTACCGGTACAGCAATAGATATGTTGACCAATTGAACAGAATTGAGAACTCAGATGTAAATCCATTACATCTGTTATCGGTTATCTGTTCTTCGACAAGGGCCCAAAGTCCATCAGATAGGGAAAAGGCAGTCTTTTTAACAAATGGTGCTGGGAAAACTGGATGACCATTGGCAAAAAAATGAAACAGGACCCATACCTCACACCATATACAAAAACTAATTCGAAATGGATCAAAGACCTAAATATAAAGCCAAAAAGTACAAAGTTCATAGAAGAAAAAATAGGACCAACACTACAGGCCCTAATACATGGGGTTAACAGGATACAAATCATAACCAACAACACACAAACTCCAGAAGATAAGCTAGATAACTGGGATCTTCTAAAAATTAAGCACTTATGCTCATCAAGAGACTTCACCAAAAGAGTAAAAAGAGAACCTACAGACTGGGAAAAAAATTTTGGCTATTACAAATCAAACAAAGGTCTAATCTCTAAAATCTACAAGAAAATCCAACACCTCTACAACCTAATTAAAAATTGGGCAAAGGAAATTAACAGATACTTTACCAAAGACATTCAAACGGCCAATAGACACATGGGGAAATGCTCGTGATCACTAGCCATTAGAGAAATGCAAATCAAAACCACAATGAGACACCATCTCACCCCGGCATTACTGGTATGAATCAAAAAAATAGGAAATAACAAATGTTGGAGACGCTGCAGGGAGATTGGAACTCTTATACACTGTTGGTGGGAATGCAAAATGATACAACCATTTTGGAAAATGATATGGTGCTTCCTTAGAAAACTAGAAATAGAAATACCATACAATCCAGCAATCCTACTCCTAGGAATATATCCTAGAGAAATAAGAGCCGTCACACGAATACACATATGCACACCCATGTTCATTGTAGCATTGTTCACAATAGCAAAAAGACGAAAACTATCTAGATGCCCAACAACAGATGAATAGATAAACAATCTATAGTACATACACACAATGGAGTATTATGCAAACAAAAAGAACAATGAAGAATCTGGGAAGCATCTCATAACATGGATGAATCTGGAGGCCATTATGCTGAGTGAAATAAGTCAATCACAAAAGGTCAAATATTATATGAGACCACTACTGTAAAAATTTATGAAAAGGTTTACATACAAAAAGAAACAATCTTTGATGGTTATGGGGGAGGGGAGGGGTGGTGATGGAAAAACACTAAATAGACAGTAGATAAGTGGTAACTTTGGAGAGGGTAAGACAGTACACAATACTTGGGAAGCCAGCACAACTTGTACAAGGCAAGGTCATGGAATCTCCATAGACACATCCAAACTTCCCGAGGGACTGAATTGCTGGGTTGAGGGCTGTGGGGACTGTGGTCTTGGGGAACACCTAGCTCAACGGCATAACATAGTTTATAAAGAAAATGTTCTACATTCTACTTTGGTGAGTAGCGTTTGGAGTCATAAAACCTGTGAGTGGCCATCTAAGATACTCCGTAGGGAGCAAGGGAGAATGAAGAAAACTAAAGACACAAGGGAAAGATTAGATTAATGGACCACATCTACCACAGACTCCACCAGACTGAGTCCAGTACAACTAGATGGTGCCTGGCTGTCACCACTGACTGCTCTGACAGGGATCACAATAGAGGGTCCGGGACAGAGCTGGAGAAAAATGTAGAACAAAATTCTAACTCACAAAAAAAGACCAGACTTACTGGCCTGACAGAGACTGGAGAAACCCTGAGAGTATGGCCCCTGGACACTCTTTTAGCTGAGTAATGAAGTCACTCCTGAGGTTCACCCTTTAGCCAAAGATTAGACAGGCCCATAATACAAAATGAGACTAAAGGGGCACACCAGCCCAGGGAGAAGGACTAGAAGGCAGGAGGGGACAGGAAAGCTGGTAATAGGGAATCCAAAGTTCAGAAGGGAGAGTGTTGACATGTTGTGCGGTTGTTAACCAATGTCATAAAACAATATGTATACTGTTTAATGAGACACTAGTTTGTTCTGTAAACCCTCATCTAAAGTACAATAAAAAAGAAAAAAATAAAACTAAAATCTTCGCCTTCGCAAATACTACCAAGTTAGAAGACAAACAGCAACCTGAGATGCAAAAAACATTTCCATCAAATATTACAGACGAAGGGGTTTTGAAAAAAAATTCTATATTCAAAAAGAAAAAGACCAAGAACTTACTAGAAAAATGGAAAAACTGCCTTTCTCTAGAAAAGGAAATTAATTTTAAAACTGTGTTCACTTATAAAAAGAAATTTGCACTTAAAACAAAAAATTCTTATCAGATGGGCACCCACCTCTGTACCTGTCTATCCCATTTCCCACCTTCCTGCCTCTCTCCTACCGTTATCCTTTTTTGTTTGTGTATCTTTGTAGGGGTTTTTTCCATGCAAATACAAAAAAATATAAATACACACATATCATCTCTCTTTTCTTTCACCAGTGATAGACTCTCAATACACTGTTCCATGCCTTGCTATTTTCTCTTAACAATTTATCTTGAAGATCTTTTCTGTCAGTACATTTAGAGAGAGCTTCCTCACAGTTGCACCACAGTTTGTTAACCGGTTCCTTATAGATGGACACTTTAGTTGTTTACAATCTTTTGTTATTATAAGCAACACTATAACAAACAATCTTGTACACAGGTCATTTAGCTCCTATGTATTTGTAGGATTGATTCACAAAAGTGGAAATGATGGAGTAAATGTAACTACATACATTTGTTGCAATTATATACATTTTTACTACTAAATGCTCTGAGTAAATGCAAAGGGTAAATGCAACTACAATTCTGGTTGATATTGTCAGATTCAATGTAGTACGATGAACATCAATGTACAATGTTTTAGTTCCACCATCAATATATGAGGTGTTATTTTCCCTACAGCCACACTGAGAAAGCCTAGTGTCAAACTTTTGTATTTTGCCAATCTGATAGGCGAGAAATTTTATTTCAGTCTTTTTCTCTTCTTTATGAGAAAGCTGAACATTGTTATGTTTAGGGTCTATTTTTTATTTTTTCTTCTCTGGACTCTATTCATAACTCTTAAGCTTACAGAACAGAAGTGAGCTTTAGTTCCTTTAGCCAATGACCATGCTGCATGTTTGCATTTAGAAAATAGCGCGTGTGTTGGGGGAGGGTTGAACACTTTGCATGCTACCATCACAATATTTCCATGGCAAAACCTTATATAAGAAATGCATCACTCTCTCTCAGTATCTAGAGAAAAAACAACTGAAGAAACCTGATGCTTAACTTGTAATTAAAAAAGTGTTTATATATACATTTGCAAAATTAAAATGTATGTATTTTTACTGAAAAATTGAAATTTGGAGTTGGATTTAGTTTGGAGATAGAAATATAATTTGTCACAGTCTTTCATAAGAGCTATTGTGTGAGGTTATGCAATAGATTTTGAAGTTATGCGTTAGAAGGTAATAAAAGTGGTAAAAAATATATAGAAATGGAGGTATCAATCGCTCTGTAAGCATTCTTAATAAAATAGCAGCTTCAATGTAACACCTTTTCATAAACAAGGAATTTATGAATATGTTTTATACTAAATGTTGTACACACTGTCCTAAGCAAAGGAGGGAATTTTTTGAGTCAACCCTTAACTTTCTCTGGTGTTACAGTGTCTTAGTTACCTAGTGCTGTTATAACAGAAATCCCACTAGTGGATGGCTTTATGGAACAGCAAACAGAAATTTATTTTCTCACAGTTTAGGAGGCTAGAAGTCTGAATTCAGGGCACCACCTCCAGGGGAAGGCTTTTTCTCTCTGTCAGCACTGGGATAAGGTCCTTGTCATCAATCTTCCCTTGGGTTTAGGAGTTTCTCGGTGCAGGGACCCCGGGTCCAAAGAATGCTCTCCGCTTTTGGCTCTTCTTTCTTGGTGGTAGGAGGTTCCTCTTCTCTCTACTCATTTCTCTCCTTTATATCTCGGTAGAGATTGACTCAAGATACAACCTAATTCTTTAGATTTTGTCCTGTTTCATTAACATAACTGCCTCTAATCTTGCCTCATTAACATCATAGAGGTTAGGATTTACAACACGTCAGATCATAAAATGGAGGACAAACACACAATACTGGGAAGCATAGCCTAGCCAAGTTGACACACATTTTTGGGGGACACAATTCAATCCATTACATATAGTAACTAGGAATTTTCATATCACTTGAGAAAATTGTAAAATAAATACTGAGATAATGCTGTTAGGCAAACCCGAATTGGAGGGAGAAAGACAAAAACTTCTCCTGCTCAACCCATGTCCACCCTCTATATCAGAATATGACCAAGGATCATTTGAAATGAAAATCTCTGTCCTCCTGATCCCTGCCTTTTATTTACATGTTGGTATGATCAATAATAACATTGAAAATTCCATATTTTCCCATTTTACATTAATCATGTATTCTCAAACAACCTCTCATGTTCTATAAGCAGAGAGTTTGGAATTCTGGAGAGAAGTGTTTGTGCTTGGACAATTTCGAATAGCCCTTCTAACCACATTCAGGCACTTTATATCTTTATATTCACATAGCATTATTCTCAAGTACATTTTCCACTTGAGCAATGCTACATCCTTCAAGAGAGAATAAATTTTGATGTAATGACTAAAATCAGAAGAGGAGTTTATTTTTTGCACTATTCAGATAGATTATTGTAATTGAAAAAGGTTAAGATTGAGAGTGATAAAAAGTCAGGATATTTTTGAAGCTGCCTTTTTTTTAAATCACTAAATATACTTTCTAGAGTTCTATCCATCTTTGTTTTATGTAAATATGATTGTGTACATGCATACATTTATAATCTGCCTCTTTTCTTGAGGCAGATTTGAGGGGCATTATAACATGACAAATATAATTAGCTTGCTAAATTAGAAATAATTAAAACAAAAAATATGAGGTAGAAATAATGGTTCTCTTAGTCTTCTGTGATTGACTATTAAAATTTAGCCTTTGAACCTGCTGGAAGCTAATGCAAAAAGGAAAATAACATTGCATTTTTTATTTTAGTATCTTTTACGTTAAGGTATACTAGTGTCATTATGAGTAGGAATTGACTCGATGGCAACGGGTTACCTACTGAACTGCACAGATCTTAGGTGTTACAATCCCAGAAGTTTTGATAAATAAATACATTCATATAACCTAACATCGTTATTAAGATGTAGACTATTACCATCGCCTCAAAAAGTTCCCGCTGCCCCTTTATGGTCGGTTTCCCACTGTTCTGATTTCTTTAAACACGGATTTTTGGCTTTTTCTAGAGCTCAGATAAATAGGATCATACAGTATTTACTCTATGTGTCAGATTTATTTTTTTATTAGAATAATGTTTTTAAGATTCATTCACATTGTTGTGTGTATCAACACTTCATTCATTGATACTGCTGAGTAGTATTCTACTGTATGACTATACCATATTTTTAAAGATCATTGGTTTTTTTGATATCTTAATGCAAGCTCTACTAGCTCTTCAAGAGAACTGTATAACGAATCTTATGCTGATAGATAACTGGTACATGGATAATGAAGTAATATCATAAACAATGCCTTTAACAATAGCAAAGTGGGAAATAATCCTCAATTGGCTTTTTCTTATGTCAGCTCTAATAACTATCTACTCTATAAACCTATACTGATGAGCACACATCCAGTGTTCTGACTTCTCAGTCAGGCTTTGGAAGAATATAGGAGAGCTCAGATTGACATAAAACAAAAAGGTCTAATTAACTGCATTTAGTCCTATAGGGTATATGTGGGCCCAGCAGGCTGCGCTGGTGTTAGAATCTCAAATGTAGAGACACACTAGATTTGACTAAACACAGTGTAATAATCCAGTTACATCCCACTGATTAGTCTGTTTGGTCAATATGGTACCAGCTTGGCTGCGTTTTTCTTAGAGCCTCAGTTATACTTTTTTTTATTGAGTTTGCTACATGGAGCCCAATAGCTCTTTTGTTATGGACCTAACCCTATACATATAATTGTCAAATAGGTTGTGGCCTCATTTCACAGCTAATAGTGGATGACTGTGCTCTTTAAACGAGGATTATTTTCCATCTAAGATTCTTCTATAAATCTTAAGATTATATATACTCTTCTATTCAGTGTGTTTATAACCAGAATGATTCTTAGAAGGAAGGATAATGAGACTTTGGCTCTCTTACTTTGTCTTGCTTACCTCATCAGGAAAGACCAATTACTAGGAAAGGAAACCATGTTTAATAAAGTTGAGGGTCAGCAAAAATGAAGGAAACCCTCAATGAGATGGATTGACACAATAGCAGCAAAAACTGACTCAAACATACCAACAATCACGAAGATGGCACAGGACCAGCCAGTATTCTGTTCTCTTATATATAAGGTCACCATGACCTTATGCCAAATTATTTTCCAGGGTAGTTGTACTATTTTATATTCCCACCATTAGTGTAAGAGGATTCCAACACTTGATGGGGATATTCTTTTTAATTTTAGCCATTCTAGTGGTAGTACAGAGACCTGTTGGTGAAGTGGTTAAGAGCTTGGCTGCTAGCCAAAAGGTCAGCAGTTTGAATGCACCAGCTCCTCCTTGGAAACCTTATGGGGCAGTTCTATTCTGTCCTATAGGGTTGCTATGAGTCAGAATTGACTGGACTGCAATGGATTTGGTTTGTTTTTAGTGGTAGTATAGTGATATTCCATTGTTATTTTAATGTGTATTTCCTTAATGGTTAATGATATTGAATATTTTTTCAAGTGTTTATTTGTCTTCCATATATCTTGTTTGGTAAACTTCTCTTCATATCTTTTGCCCATTTTTTTTTAATGGGTGTTTTTGTCTTCTTCTTATTAGAATTGTAAGTGTTCTTTATATAGCCTGCATACAAGTCCTTTGTTGGATATATGATTTGCAATAGTATTTTCTCCCAAGCTATAGTTTGCCTTGTATTTTCCTAACAATGTTTTCGGAAGAGCAGAAGTTTTAAATTTTGATAAAGTATGATACACGATTTTATTTCATGCTTTTTGTGTTATGTTTAATAAATCTTTGCCAAACCCAAAATCACTAAGATTTTCTTCTTTGTGTTCTTCTAAAATTTTTACATTTAGGTCTATGCTCCGTTTTGAGTTAATTTCTTATATGGTGTGAGGTGGTAGTCAAGATTCTTTTTTTTGCATGTAGTTACATGTATTTGACTTTTAACATAAAATAACAGCTTGAGAGTATCTTGTGGGGGGTGTTATAGGCGAGATAATGATATGTGGCTCTTTTGATTCATGTGTTTGGATGGTATGGAGCAGCTGGATACCCAGAATCAACCATTGCCGTATCATGACTGATTCATGCTGGTGGCCACTGTCCAATTTCTATGCAGCGGGCCTCCATATAATGAAAGTCTAATAGCAAGGAAATCCCAGGATCCACATAGATAATTTCAGCCACAAGGTTGAGAGCTTACTGTTCTCTTCCCTCTTGCCTAGATTAGATTGCTGGACTCTCCCAGGAGGCCACTTGCCTCAGTTGTTGTTGTTAGTTGCTGTTGAATTGGCTCCGACTCATGGCAACTTTGTGTATAACAGAACGAAATGTTGCCCAGTCTTGCACCATCTTCATGATCTTTGATATATTTCAGCCTGTTTTCTTTGCTATTGTGTCAGTCTATCTCATTATGGGTTTCCTTGTTCTCACTGACCCTCTACTTTACTAAACCTGATGTCCTTTTTAAGGGAGTGGTCTTTCCTGAAATGATGGGTCCAGAGTAAGCAAAAGAAAGTTTTGCCATCCTCTCATCCAAGGAGCATTCCAGTTTTATTTCTTCTAAGACTGATTTGTTCATTCTTCTGGCAGTCTATGGTATATTTATTATTCTTTGCCAATATCAAAATTCAGATGCATCGGTTCTTCTTCTGTCCTCTTTTTTATCGTTATTCAGTTTTCACGTGCATATGAGGCCATTGAAAGGACCATGGCTTGAGTCAGGTGAACCTTAATCATCTTTGCATTTTAGAACTTTAAAGAAGTCCTTTTTTAGCAGATTTTCCCAACAGAATATGTCATTTGATTTCTTGACTGTTGCTTCCGTAGGTGTTGATTGTTGATCCAGGTAAAATAAAATCCTTGACAACTTCAAAATTTTCTCCATTTATCATTATGTTGTCCAAGTAGAGGTTCACTACAACTAAAGTCTACACTCTACTCTGCCAAAATGATTATTGTTGTTGTTAGGTGCCGTTGAGTCGGTTCCCACCCTATGTACAACAGAATGAAACACTGCCTGGTCCTACGCCATCCTCACAATCATTGCTATGCTTGAGCCCATGGTTGTAGCCACTGTGTCAACTGATCTTGTAGAGGGTCTTCCTCTTTTTTGCTGATCCTTCTACAGGCATGATGTCCTTCTCCAGTGACTAGTCCCTCTTGATAATGTTCCAAAATAGGTGAGACAAAGTCTTGCCATCCTTGCTTCTAAGGAGCATTCTGGCTGTACTTCCTCCAAGACAGATTAGTTGGTTCTTCTGGCATTCTATGGTATATTCACCATTCTTTGCCAACACCACAATTTAAAGGCATCAATTCTTCAGTCTTTCTTATTCATTGTTCAGCTTTCACATGCATATGAGGCAATTGAAAACACCATGGCTTGGGTCAGGCACACCTTAGTCATCAAAATGACATTTGCTTTTTAACACTTTAAAGAGGTCTTTTCCAGCAGATTTGCCCAATGCAATACGTAATTTGATTTCTCCACTGCAGCTTCCATGGGCCCAAATAATGCAAAGACAGAAATCGTGAGACAGAAGAAGAAGAGAGGTGAGCACATCACTGTTCTCTCACAGGCATCTGGATTTCATGCTCATGATCCTTATTCTGAATGTCTGCATCAGAAACCTGAAGAAATATTGATGTTAATTCTAGAAGATTATGTTAAATATTCTATACTTCTTTTCAGTTTTCTAATTTCATATCTTACCAATATTTTTTAATGTTAAATACCTAATTAACAAAATATAGTATTAAAAAATTCCCTGAAAAAGATTAGTCCAAAGGACTAATGGACCACATCTACCACAGACTCCAGCAGACTGAGTCCAGCACAACTAGATGGTGCCTGGCTACTACTACTGGCTGCTCTGACAGGGATCACAATAGAGGGTCCCACACAGAGCTGGAGAAAAATGTAGAACAAAATTCTAACTCACAAAAAAAGGCCAGACTTACTGGCCTGACAGAGACTGGAGAAACCCCGAGAGTATGGGTGCCAGACACCCTTTTAACTCAGTAATGAAGTCACTCCTGCGGTTCATCCTGCAGCCAAAGATTAGAGAGGTCCATAAAACAAAACAAGACTAAATGAGCACACCAACTCAGGGGCAAGGACAAGAAGGCAAAAGGGGACAGGAAAGCTTGTAACGGAGAACCCAAGGTCGACAAGAGGAGAGTGTTGACACGTCTTGGGGTTGGCCACCAATGTCATAAAATGATACATATATTAATTGTTTCATGAGAAAATAATTTGCTCTGTAAACCTTCATCTAACTAGCAATTAAAAAAAAAAAAAGAGGACCACATAAACCAGAGACTCCATCAGCCTGAGACCAGAAGAACTAGATGGTGCCCAGCTACCATTGAGACTGCCCTGACGGGGAATACAACAGAGAGTCCCTGATGGATCGGGAGAAAAGTGTGGAGCAGAACTTAAATTCACATAAAAACACCAGACTTAATGGTCTGACTGAGACTGAAGAAACCCCCAAAGCCATGGCCCCTGGACACTTTGTTAACCCAGAAGTAAAACCATTCCTGATGCCCATTCTTCAGACGAAGATTAGACCAGACTATAAAACATAAAATAATACTTGAAGAGTATGCTTCTTAGTTCAAGCAGATACACGAGACCAAATGAGTGGCTCCTGTTCCGAGGCAGGATGAGAAGGCAGGAAGGGACAGGAATTGGTTGAACGGACAGAAGAACCTCGGGGTGGAAAACGGGAGTGTGCTGTCATGTTATAGGGATTGCAACTAATGTCACATAACAATATGTGTATAAATTTTTGTGTGAGAAATTAACTTGAGCTGTAAACTTTTGCCTAAAGCACAATAAAAAAATTTTTAAAAAGCCATTTCAGGACCTAGCTACTGACCAAGATAGAGTAACAAGGACCAAATTTACCTTCTGTCCTGAAATAACCAAAACATGGACAAAATATATGCAATGATGGATTAAAAATAAAAAGAAAGAAAATGGAAAAAAAATTCCCTTACATTCACAAAAGAATTGAAAGCAGGGACTCAAAGAGGAACATGTACACCAATGTTCACTGCATCATTATTCACAATAGCCAAAAGGTGGAAAGGAGCCAAGGTCCATGAACAGATGAATGGATAAACAAAATGTGGTATCTTGCAATGGAATACTATTCAGTCATAAAGAGAAATGAAGTTCTTATACATGATATGACAGGGATGATCTTTGAAAACAATATGCTAAATGCAATAATCAAGACACAAAAAGACACATATTATATGATCCCCCTTATACAAAATATCTAGAATAGACAAGTGCATAGAGACCGAAAAGTAAATTAGTGGTTACCATGGGCTGGAGGGAGGGCAGAATGGGGAGTTAGTACTGAATGGGTACTGAGTTCCTGCTTGGGGTGATAAAAAAATTTTGGAAATAGATAGTGATGATTGTTGCACAACATTGTGAAGATAATTCATGTCACTGAATTGTATGCTTAATAATGGTTAAAATGGCAAATTTTGTGTTACATGTATTTACCACAGCAAATAAAAAAAGAAAAAAGAAACCCTTTATTTATAAGTCTAGTATATCTGTGGGAGTAGCTATATTATTAAAGTATGTTTCAGTGAAAGTAACTCCTAGAGGAGTATCATTATTTTGAATTTCCATGGAATATTCAAAATATGATATATGTCTGTTTATTTCCATGCACATAACTTTTCAATAACGTGGTTGGCACTCACTGCAGAGGTTCGTACATGTACATACACCTCATATTCATACACACATCACTCCGTCTCAGTTTTGAAATCTCTAAGAGGGGCAAAAACATATGCCAGGCAAATAGATTCCTTTCATTTAACTACTGACTTTGCTTCCACAGGGAAGAGCAGAACATTAATTTTTAAGGCACAGAAAAACAAAACAAAGACACAAGCAGTTGAAATGGATACATTCACAATTACACATTCTGCAGTCTATTCTCCTATTGCACTGCCAGAATAATTTGGTATTCACTGGGAACACATTTTTTTGACTATTGACCCAAAACACAAACTTAATTGTGTATTCTGAAAACTACTGTTAAGAAGCATACAAACACTCTCGGTAAATATTCAGACTGCATCATACAAAATATTTTCCGTTTTTATTGAGCTTTTCATATTTTCGCTGCATTCTTAACTTTTGTGACAGAAGGTTGTGCAAGCAGCAAGTTCCATGTAATTGATCACTGTACTGTGGTGCCCCTGAGTGGACGGATAAGATGGACAGTTGAGTAGAAAATTCTCCATTCGAATTACATTATCATTCCAGAGAACATCAAGAATTCAGAAAAGTGTTTTGAGGCAATAGGGAGGCTTTTAAGGAAAACCTAAAATGCATGTGCATTCCTAGTAGAATTTCTCCGTTTTCTCAAAGTGTGAGAATGGGTGACTTATAACCTCTCTTACTGTTAAAATAAATTTAGAAGTTGCTCTCTGTGCTGTTCACAACAACCATGGTCGCTCAAAAGGAAGATGACAAAGAGCAAATGAAAAAAAAAACAAAAATTCCCTAATGTGGAAAGATACAGACTGCGATCAAATAGGGAATAATATTTGTTTTATTTCCAGTCATTTGGAATAATCTAACAGTTCTCACTTCTGGCTCCACCACTCGGGAGATCATCCAGAACTCTTTGAAATGAAACCCACTGTCATACTTTCCACTGTGGCAGAGTCTCCATATAATCATATTGTTTTGCATTTAAATATATATTGCTTTTAAATTTTAAATGGTGATATGAGTTAGAACCGTTGGCAGCAAAGAAATTAGATTGGGAAGTCAAGTGAGAAAACAAGAGCAGGCAAATGTATTAAAATGGGGCTTTTCATTTGTCGTGTCTCAAATACCCACCTGGAATCCAGAATGAGTCCACAGATGCCTGATAGCCAGTACGATGCTTTCTTGAATGTTAGTATCTTTCAAGATCCTAAGCTAGCACTGCTTTCAAAATATACTATTTGGAAATAAAGGGAAAACAAATACAAATCCATTGAAAGAAAAGCTGAAAATCTCTCCATGTAGATCATATCCCAGAATTAGACCCAGAGAAAGAAAATAAAGAAAACTCATATCATTAGTTCTCAGTCATACCAAGTTCTTTCCTATGAAATTAAGAAATACAGACTCATTATATCTATTTATAGAAGTAAAAGATAATTCCTCATAAAATCATAGAGATATGTGTATCATACCCATCACACAGATATGTATAAGGTTAAAATCCATATACGTATGCATATCTTTCTATACGTAAAGATGAATGCTATACTACAGAATGTACATACTGTGTATAGAGGAATGCAAATGTGGTGTATTCTTTTGAGTTACATATGTGTGTGTGTCTACGTATTGTCCTTGGAAAAATATATCCAGACTAAAAAAAGATCAAAGGAAAGTAAGCAAAGCAATAGACAGACTTAAGAATATAACAGATGGGGAAAATGTGAGGGAAGTGAATATATTCTGCCAAAGAAATGATACTGAACGGGTCAGGAAATGAAAACATTACATAAATACTTATATACTGAGCACAAACACAGGGTCAAATCAGGCTCTCAAAGACTCAGAGCTCCCACTGAAGTCAAACGTCTGCACCGGGAGTCTTCATACTCATTTGAAGACACAACTCAGCCTTAAACAGCTAGTAGGTGAAAGAGGAGTATTTATTTTGGATAGAAATGGCCAAACAAGCGAGCTTAACAGGAGGAAAACTCACTTTTTGAAGTAAAAGGGAACCTTTTTCACCATGAGGAAAAACAGATGCCAAAACAGCTTGTCTGGTGAGGTAATCACAGTAAATAGAAGGCATGCTTAATTTAAGATTAATTAGGTCAGTAGAAATTCTGTGTTGATTTAGGCAAGGTTTAAGTGCAAACACAGAAGGCATTCTTTTCCGTCAATCCGCTGCCTAATGTGATAATAGCAATCATTACTATAATAATCTTGAAACATCTCTCACTGTCAATACTTTTTTTTTTTTTGCTTACGGTGCATTCACATGATCACGGACCTGAAAAAGGAGAGAGATAAAATGAGTTCTAAAATGTGTTCCTTTGTTAAACGTATTTTAAAAAAACCTGTTGCCGTTGAGTCGATTCTGACTCATAGCGACTCTATAGGACAGAGTAGAACTGCCCCATAGAGTTTCCAAGGAGCGCCTTGTGGATTCAAACTGCTGACCTTTTGGTTGGCAGCTGTAGCTCTTAACCACTAAGCCACCAGAATTTCCAAACAGATCTTAGAATTGCTAACTCAACACAAGAATTCAACCCAAAGTGAGAACGTTCTTTTACTTGTACAGAAAATTCCTTTCTGAAAACAATAAGTGTACTAAGCATATTGAGGGTCTGTCTCTACGTTATTGTTATTGGCTCCAGACTCTTGGGAGGGAGGAAAGAATTCCAGATCAATGTACGCTCTAAAAGGTAGTTTCCATTTGAGTACCTGGAAAGTAGTCAACAATCATCTCCATTTTACATTTCCTGCAGTTTATGAGATAAGAAAATTCCCTGAAGGCCATAGCAGGCCTGCCGCCTAAAAGATCCAAAGAAGGTTTTGCCCCCAACTGATCAGAGCAGACACATATTGTTGAATTCATTGACATTTTCAATTTATGCATTTAGCATGCACTATCCTCTCCAAATAGATATGGAATAATGTATCACTTTTACAATGTGTAATGGTAGGCAGCATAATTTTTTTCTAATGCAAGGCAATGTAAAAAAATAACTGCCAAGGATGAATTATTTGAGTTTAACACACAAGCTGCAGCTGGTCACTAAAATCCATTTGTGACTTGTCAAAAAATGTGTGGAATCACAGAATCGTTTTCCCAGTTGTAGCTGCCTATTGGTGTGTACGGAAATTGAACGTTTCTTATTAGATTTATGAAAGAGAAAGACTTCTCCAAGAAACTCCTTCTAGCACTCAAAATCCAAAATAACAAATTTGAAAACCATAATACTTGCATTTATGCATCACTTGTCATTCAAACACTCCAAACTATTTCTATAAGTTTCAAACTGCTACTATAGCAATACTAACCTCTTTTAACAGATGAGCAAATTGGGGTGTAAAAAAAGTTAGATAATTTCCTCAAGATGGTTGAGTCAGTCTGATAGAGCCTTAGAAAATTAAGACACAAGCCCTCTTTGCTTCTCCTGAAACACTATGGGCACAATGTCTACAGAGTCAGAATATTTCAAAACCCTTGTACTGTTTACCCATCAGCCAGCCGGCCAGCCACCAACCCAGCCTGGACCTAAGGGTCATTCATTGCAGCTGTGACCACTGAATGAGGCCCACTGCTACTCCTACTTCCACACTTCTATCCTGAGGTTGCTTTTTCACCAGTTGCCATCTAGTTGATGCCAACTCATGGTGACTCCATGTGTGTCAGAGTAGAACTGTGCCCTATAGGTTTTCATTGGCTGACTTTTTGGAAGCAGACTGATTTCCAGGTCTTTCTTCTAAGGTGCCTTTGTGTAGACTCGAACCTCCAACTTTTCAGTTAGCAACTGAATGCTTAAATGTTTGCACTGTTCAGGGACTTCTCAAGGTTGCTAGAAGTCATTACATCAGACATACTGGCTTCACCAGGAATTTATATTTTCTGGCATCAGCTGCTACTGAACAGTATTTTATCTCTTATTGACTGCTGATGGCAAACCCAAAATCCTCATGGGTTAAGACCAGGTTATTCTGATATATAACCAGATCGAGAGCCTAAGCCTTATGCAATTCCTCTTCGTAGCCATTTCAGTCCTATTCTATTCTCACATTCCCAGTTCTACTCACTGCCTCCCACAACATCCTGTAGTGTGCTTTACCCATAATAGAAACTCAAGTATTTCTCATCTGAGTAAATGGAGGGATAGACGGATCTATAAATATTATTTGTTGTCATTAGGTGCTGTAGAGTTGGTTCCAACTCATAGTGACCTGATGTATAACAGAACAAAACATTGGCCAGTCCTGCACCATCCTGTGCTATGTTTGAGCCAGTTGTTGCAGCCACTGTGTCAGTCAATTTCATTGAGAGTCTTCCTCTTTTTCGCTGACCCTCTACTTTACCAAGCATGGTGTCCTTCTCCAGGAATTGGCCCTTCCTGATAACATGTCCAAAGTAAGAGAGGCAAAGTCTCGCCATCCTTGATTTTAAGGAGCATCTGGCTGTACTTTCTCCAAGACGGATTTGTTCGTTCTTCTGGCAGTCCATGGCATATTCAATACTCTTCACCAATACCATAATTCAAATGCATCAGTTCTTCTTTGGTCTTCCTTTTTCATTGTTTAGCTTTTACAATGAGTATTAGGTGCTTGGTAAATTTTATCGTAAACACATCTTACGTTCAGATATTGAGTCCTTTTACCAGCAGCCACAAATTAGCACCTCACAGGTGTACACTATTTGATCCTCAAACTCTTGACCCAAATAGTATTTTTTAATATTTGAATTAGTTGTAACATTTTAATTTTATGAGATTTCACAAAAAACAAAACAAAATTGCTTTTTTTCTAGCTTTCCTTGGGAAAAAAGCACAAAGATTTGGCCATGATGAGTCCTCGTGGCAGTGTGACTGCCATTAGCTAAAGGAGAGTAGGTTGCTCCTTCCAGACAGGGCATGCTCTTTCCATTTTGCCATAGTCTTTCTTTTCTTTTTCCTATTGCTTCTCCAATACGGAGACTGAGTACCCTTTGCCATTAATCATCAAGCCTGTGATTCTATTTTGTCTTTTAACCAGTGGCTTCATTTTTTTAATCACCTCTCAAATTCATAATAGGTTTGATTTTGACCCCTGATTCTTACCTTTTTTGGAATAAAATGCTCAGACAGTGCCTTGAGCATTGTCCTTTTTTAAAGAATTGTCTGTATGAAATCAAAGTGATGATAGCAACTCGAAATGTTAGATAGAAAGCTTAGGAGGCAGAGAGTTCATGTTAACAGGGAAGGAACAATTTGGAAAAGGAGGGTAAGAACAGTTGCACAACTTGAAGAATGTAATCAAGGCCAATGAATTGTACATGTAGAAATTGTTGAATTGGTGTATGTTGTGCTATGTATATTTTCAACAACAACAACCAAAATAAATTTTTAAAAAAAATGCTCAGAAGACTTGTATTCTAGTCCCACCGTGATACCAACTAGCTTTGTAATCTTGTCCAAGTTATCTGATTTTTCTTAATTGATTTGTTCATCTATAAAAGGGGGAGGGTACACTAGATCAATGGTTCCCAAGCTCTAGTCTCTATTCCTTCGCTACCATAATATTAGTAATAAAGATTCAGGGACTATTGGGATGATACTCAAAAACCTAATTCCACATTTCTAGGATGGCTGTTTATAGCAACTCACAATTATTTCAATTGGCTGCTATTAAATGTGACTATCATTAATGAAAAATGCAAGCAAATTTACTTTTTAAAGTATGTAGTTTTCTGGATTAGCATCAAAACATGGAGCCCACAGAAGTCTTTGGTAGATAAATGTTTGGTGACAATCTTTAACATTCATTCTTAGTGGAGTAAATTCTGTGTAAGCATCTCTTGCCTATGTGGGAAAAGTTGAAACCGTATTTAATTTTTCTCCTTCCCAACTGTTAGTCTTTCTTTTCACTCTTAATTTTTTTTCTGTAATGGTTAGTGAATAAACAATTAGCATCTTCTCTGTGCAGAGCATGAAGGGCAAATAAGATAATTCATTTAGAGTCCCTTGAACAATGTCAAGCTCAGTAAATGCAAGGTACAGTTATTACCATTACTGATAACCATCTCCACCAAAAGGGAGAGATATATGGCAGATCCTGTTACTCTAAGTAGTCATATAGACCTTATTTCCCTATAGCTTTGATGTGCCAAGAAAACCTTTTAGTGGTATCTGCAAGAATCTTCCAGGCAGAACTTTTCAGTCTCTACCAAACCAAAAATCCAAACCACAGTAGCTATGCAGTTGATTCCGATTCATGGTAACACAATGTGTGTCAGAGTAGAACTATGCTCCAAAAGGTTTTCAGTGGCTGATTTTTCGGAAATGGGTTGCCAGGCCTTTCTTCTGGGGCACCTCTAGATGGACTCAAACCTTCAACTTTTCAGTTAGCAGCCGAGTGTGTTAACCATTTGCACTACCCAGCAATTCCCCTCAGTCTCCACAGGAAGAATCTAACAGAGTTGGTTACTGTGCACACACCCATCTGGAAAGTAGTGCAGGGGAGAGAGAGAGCGTTAGCCTAACTGAAATATCTCCAAACTGGAGCCAAAGTGAATTCAGTGAATTTGCTTGGAAAAATGGCATAGAGGTTCAACACCGCTTTGCACCATCTCCTTTTCCCTTGGCTCCTTCTAAATCAGGTCTAGTATTGTGAGAGATCCGAGGAACAGGGTGCCACTGTTCGAGACAAGAACAAATGAGATTCTGCATCACCCAGGACAGGGTCTGCCTTTCTCTCCAGCTCTCGTAGCCATCTCTGCATTACACCTGATGACTACACAACCTTCTAATTTTGCTCCTTCCTGACACTGGTGGGTTTTCCTGCCAGAGTCAGTTGGACTTAACTTCAGATGGATATCATCTACTAATTAAAGAAACATTCCCTGAATCTGAACCCTGAGGCAACATGACACTTGCTAGACCTTTCAGTGTAGCCAAGCACCCAGGAGGAGGGTTGGCTGCGGAAGCTAGTGACGGAGACTCTCCAAGAGACTTGTGGCGGGGCAGGCAAGCTCAAGGGGCCTGTCAAGTGCAAAAATTATTCCACTGATGTTACAATTGGCAAAGCTGACGAAACAAATACTTCTCTGGCTCATCAGTCAACTGTTTCTGACACAGAACAAATCTTCCAAAGGATTGTTGAGGATCTGGCTGACTTTTCGTAAAAGTTAAAATGGGATATAAAGTAAGTAAAACTACAGATTTTAAGCCAGTCTGCAAGCTCCTAGAGAGAAAAAAGCCCAAAGCTGACTGCATTTGAGGCATGACTAAAGCTTCTTTCTCATACAACCCACTCTGGAATATAGAAATATCTTTGGAGAGTCTCATGAAATTAGTTCTTAAGCACATTTTTATTTACAGTTTGGAAACACAGCTCCCCCAGATCTGGGAATACGGAGTGCTAGACCTAACTCTGCTACTATTTAGGGGTGTGTGTGGCTTTTTCTTTTTTTTTTTCAGCCTCTTAGTTTTGCTTTTTTAATCTGTAACACAGAGGAATCTATTTGGACCATATTATATATTGTCCATAAGGTTTTGTCTTAGTCATTTAGTGCTGCTATAACAAAAATATCACAAGTATATAGCTTTAACAAAGAGAAATTTATTTTCTCACAGTCTAGTAGGCTACAAGTCCAAAGTCAGGGTGTCAGCTCCAGGGGAAGTCTTTCTCTCTCTGTCAGATCTGGAAGAAGGTCCTCATCGTCATCAATGTTCCCCCAGACTAGGAGCTTCTCTGTGCAGGAACCTCAGTTCCGCCCGGCACTGCTTTCTTGGTGGTATGAGGTTCCCATGTGTTTCTGCTCGATTCTTTCTTTTATATCTCAAAAGAAATCGGCTTAAGACACTATCTAATCTTGTAGACCTCATCAGTATAACTACCACTAATCCATCTTATTACATCATAGTGATAGAGTTTACAACACATAAGAAAATCACATCAGATTAAAAACTGGTACACAATCATACAATATTGGGAATCATGACGCAGCCAAGTTGACAAATATTTTTGGGTGACACAATTCAATCCATGACACCTGATCTGCTGTGTTGAGAAGGATTCTGAAGCTACACCCAAGATCGCAGGAATGATTGTAGCAAGCACTTAGGAATGTCTGTCTTGGGTGACGACATATAAGTGATGGGAATAACAGCAGGCATGCTTCATCTTTTGAACGGATTATCTAAAATTTCTATCAATTCTAGAATTTTGACACATCTTTTTTTTTTGAACTTGGTATATTCTACGTGTCCAGTACCTAGGGGGCTATTTAAAAATACTCATCACTTGAATAACTGGAGTTAATACTACCTGCCCAAAGCAGAAATTCCAGACAGGCAAAAAGGATAAGAATCAAGGCATGACAACACCTTTTTCTGGAAACTTATTTCACACACGTTTCTTTTAATATTCCTTCATTTTCTCCCCCTGGAAAGCCAAGAGATGAGCAGAAAATTTCCACCTGGAGAAAAAAAATAGTGATTCTCAAGATTTTTAATAGTGTATCATTGCTAATTAAGCACATACCTTCATGAAATAAGAATTAGTGGAAAACATTATTCTGACAATTTATTGATAATCACACAACGTGACTACAATAGCAAAATCTAGAAGGATAATAATTAAAATAGCTAACATTCTAACACTTTAGAAAATGCTAACACTTTACACAATGATGATGGTAAGTACCAAAAAAAAAAAAAAAAAAAAACAAAATCTGTTGCCTTCAAGTCACTTCCAAGTCATAGCAACCCTATAGAACAGATAGAACTGCCCCATAGGGTTTCCAAAACTGTAAATCTTTAAGGAAGCAGACTGTCACATCTTTCTCCCATGGAGCGGCTAGTGAGTTAGAACTGCTGAACTTTCTGTCTGTAGCCAGGTTCTTAACCACTGCACCACCAAGGCTCCTAATGATAATAGTTAACTTTTACTGGGCATTTACTAAGTACCAGGCTCAGTTCTAAATGCATTTTATATTTTAACCCATTTTATAACTTTCAGTGAGCTTTAATTGAATAACTTTAATGTACAAATGCATTATCTCATTCAAGTATTATTAACAATCCTAAGAAATAGGCATTGTTACGATCCCAGTTTTGCAGATAAGGTAACTGAGGACAGAAGAGGTGAAGTGACTTACTTAAGGTCACCCAGTAGCAAATGATGTTGGGACTCTAATCCAGAGAGTCTTACTCCAGAATCCTGGGCCTAAATTGTTACACTAGAGTGTTGAGCAGAAGTCAGTCTTTCCAAACTAACCCTCGTGAATCTGACCACTGACCCTGGGTGGATCCAGTGTGAATTAGGGGCCATTCTGGGAGCTGAACGTGAACCTTTGCTATTAAAGTCTTTTGCTTCCTCCTGGGTTGCACCTAAAAGCTCCAAAGAACTGCTCTTGGCCATTAATTTAGCTCAGGGTCAGGCTCTTACATTTGAATACAATTTTACATAATTTGTGAAGGATTAGGTATTTGGACGCGATTTTAAGGGCTCAACTGCTAACCAAAAGGTTGATGGTTCGAACTTACCCAGCGGCTCCATAGGAGAAAGACTAGTGATCTGCAGTGATCTGTTTCTGTGAAGATTACAGCTTAGGAAGCCCTGTGGGGCTGTTCTACTGTGTCATCGTGGGGTTGCTATGAGTTGGGATTGACTCCACCACATCCAACAGTAACAACAGGTATTTTAAACCTCAAATGGAAGTTCAGACAGTTAGTGCAATATACTCTGTTGTTGAGGAAGAAAAATTACAAAGTGGTCAAATGGGAGTAAAATTTGAGTTCTTTAATGGTAATGAGTTTTGATTTCCTGTGTTTTGGGTATTAGCTAAGCTGCCAGCTAGGCTAGCCACATATTGAGATATGATTACCTGTGTCCCAACCAATACCTACTGTTTGCCTACCCTGTTTCAAATGGCTCTGCTACTGTATACAATTTCTTTTCCCTCCTTCCAAAGTCTTCTGCTGGGGACAGAATTATTATTTTAAGGTGATGATAAAGCAGCAAATCCTGCTAAAGAAATAGAATTTATATCCTGCTGTGCTCCCAAAGTCACACACCACTCCAGTATATAAGAACAATGAGTTTATTAAAGTCATTTAACTGGTGCAATCTAATTTCTTTCCTTTAAATGCAGAGGAGCCAGGCAGACTGAAGAATACTATCTTGATTCTTCAGAGCTTTTCTCCGTACGACACTGACTTAGATTCTTGAGTCAGTATTGAAGGAAAAAAAAAAAAAAACCTTGATTTTTATTTGGAGGAAAATATTTAATAATAGTTTGACAAGCAAGTAAAAGGAAACTCGTTTCTACCTCTATGCATAAGGAGTAGGATTAACGGCAACCCATGGACTTGGAATTTTACAAAGGATTCCATTTGTAAACAGATCTTCAGAAAATGCTTACCTGCTAACTACAAAATATTTCATAACAAAATTATGAAATTCTTTTATAATAAAATTTGAAGTCTTTTATAATAAAATGTCCGTGTGAGGAACTCCCGAATCAGGTATTTGTCTCTTGGGGAGTGCATGTGACATAAGGTGAATCTCCCTGTAAGAACAGAGGTTGCATCAGTCAGGATCCCAGCAGGAAACAGGTGGGATCCTCAGATTCAGAAATATGAGTTTAATAAAAGGCATATTTATAAAGATGTGGAGAAGAATTTGGAGTCCTTGGGTGGTATAAACAGTTAAACGTTAGAGTACTAACTGAAAGGTTGGTGGTTCAAACCTACAAAGAGGTGCCTCAGAAGAAAAGCCTGGTGATCTACTTGTGAAAGGTCATAGCCTTGAAAACCTTATGGACAAGTTCTACGCTATACACATGGGGTTGCCAAGAGTTGAAATCTACTTGATGGCAACTGGTTGGTTTATTTGTTTGGAGAAGAATTTGGGATATCACAAGAGAAAACATTCTACTACAGGGTTATGTCAGTTTGGGGAGGACTTACATCCCAAGGAGCCCTGGTGGCTCAGCGGTTAAGAACTTGGCTACTAATTAAAAGGTTGGCAGTTCAAATCCACCAGCTGCTCCTTGTAAACCCTATGAGGCAGTTCTACTCTGTCCCGTAGGGTCACTATGAGTCGGGATTGACTTGACAGCAACAGGTTGTTTTACATCCCAAGGATGAAGGGGCAATGGAGGAAAGCACATATCAGGAGGAAGGGAGGAGAGAGAGAGAGAGAGAAAGAACACTAGCAAGCCAGGAGCCAGAGACTATGGTTTTGGTCTAGGTCTACCCACAACAACACCACAGAAAGCGAGTCAGGAAAATAAATACCCAGATCTCACTCTCTTTTCTTTCTCTGATATGCTTCCTATGTTTCCCAGTGGTCCACCCAACAGAAGTCAGTGGGCAAGGCATTCAGTCCACATAGGCCAGCCTCCCAGGGCACAGAGCAGGAGGAAGAAGAACAAAGCTGGGACAGAGTGAGGAGAAGCAAAGGGAAGATGTCTTTCAAAGAGATGTTTCCATATGCTACTTTGTAATACCTTAGGCAGGAAAAGGAGGGAAGGAAATGATGGGCAAAAAGAAAGATTAAAAAAAAAAAAAAGGCATCCTATCCCTAGGGTGTCCTCCTCCATCCACTGTGGTTTTACATAACCATCAATTAGAGCAAGCCTAATGAAAGCCCCTCTTCCTCCCTCCTGAAGTCCTCACCAGGTGCCTTTCTTGTACCTTATTTCCAGGGAGCCATGATCTCAGCCAGCAGTCGTAAACACCACTGCCTTCTCCTCTCTAAGGGATTATCTGATGATAGTTTAAGATACTGGACTTTTTAAAGTTACTTGACTTTCAACAGGGCACTGTTGAGAATGCACCAATTCCAAAAACTCAAAGGAATATATTAATAAATCCAACCATTTATTATGTACTCTTCAGAATATAGAATGCCATTTTTGATACTTATACATAGAGCTGGCTGAATAGCATTATGAAAGAAGCTGTGGAAAATACAGAAGAAAGAAAAGGGGGTGGGATATTTTGGTGGAGATAACTCTAGTGGAATTGCAGGTGTGGAGGTACTATTTTGCAGAGGATTCCCTTCAAATCATCTGTCATGGCTTTTTCCTGCTCAGCTTATTTCATTGAGCCAACTCTCCCGGCCTTTTCCTTTCTGAGCTCACTGTTAGTCAGTCAACAACCACTTACTGTACGACTTCCATGGGTCAAGCACGGTTCTAGGCCCTTTGGAGTCATGTCATTCTCACGAAATTCAGAGAAACAGCTAATCTGTATGCACATTCTTGGATAATGATCTAAATTTAGTTTCCTTTGCTATTCAAGATCTTTAAAGAGATCCCCATCTTTTCCTCATGGAGGCTCAAGACATCACTCATTTTATGTCTCACATTTTCATGCCCATAAATGCCGACTTAAAACCCAAAACCAAACCCGGTGCCGTCAAGTCGATTCTGACTCATAGTGACCCTGTAGGACAGAGTAGAAATTCCCCATAGGGTTTCCAAGGCTGTAAATCTTTAGGGAAGCAGACTGCCACATCTTTCTCTTGATGAATAGCTGGTGGATTTGAGCCACCAACCTTTCAGTTAGCAACCGAGTGCTTGACTGCTGCACCACCAGTGCTCCTAAATGCTAACTTAGGCTTCCTGTATTCTGCTTACTCTGTGTGTGTTAGGACTACAACTCCCATTTAAACAATATACCTTTTTATGTCAAAATCATTACTAGGAATCCTCACCAAGATCTAAAAGTGAAACTTTATCTGTGCCAGCGTTAGAAGCATGACACTAATGACATATAAAAGTAGCATAAATCTGAAAATCTGAAACAAGGGCTTTTCTTGAAGAAAATAAATTTTAAGGAAATGTGAAATGTATAACCCAACTGAATCAAAAAGGATGATTTGCTTTCCTTGTCTATTTGAGAGACTTGAAGACCAGTGATAACATGGGATATCCTTACACTGACCACAGTTGAGTTTTTCAGCAGGTGAAAATCAAAAAATAAATATTCCAGGTGGCACTAACAATGTGAGCAAGGGCAGAGGTGTGTGACTTAGTGCCACAGAAAGGACTTGGGGGAAAGGGAAAGATTTGAAAAGAAAGGAAGTTTGGGTCCTGACGGTAGGGAATAGTTTACACCTGCTAAGGAGTATGGTAGGAAGAGGGAAATTTTGAAGTTTTGTTTCTTGGTTGATTTTTTTTTTTAATGGAGGGTGAAATAAACAGATCTATAAAAATATAGTTATCCTGAGTTGGAAACAGCAAGGTGACTTGGCAGATAACAAAGACTTGGATGAACGTGGGAATCAAGTTGTAGGTAGAATTAAAGAAGGTCCAATAAGTACTCAACAATCCTATTAATGATTCAAGTAGAGATAAAGCCTTAAAAATGTAAGAGAAAAGCATTACCAGGGATGAAGTCTGTAACCCATGTTGGCTCTAAGACTCAGTTACAAATCATCCCATAACCAATGATGAAGAATGGCAAAATGGGTCAGCATCTGTCATGGATTGAATTATGTCCCCTCAAAATATGTGTCAACTTGGTTAGGCCATGATACCCAGTATTGTGTGGTTGTCCTCCATTTTGTGATTTGCCTATGTGTTATAAATCCTAATCTCTGCCTGTGGTTAATGAGGCAAGATTAGCTTATGTTAAAGAGGATTAGAGTGGTATGTAACACCCTTACCCAGGTCACATCCCTGATCCAATGTAAAGGGAGTTTCCCTAGAGTGTGGCCTATACCACCTTTTATCTCTTGAGAGATAAAAGGAAAGGGAAGTGAGCAGAGAGAGGGGCTCCTCATACCACCAAGAAAGCAGTGCAAGGAGCAGAGCGCATCCTTTGGACCTAAGGTTCCTGAGCAGAAACACTCCTAGACCAGGGGAAGACTGATGACAAGGACCTTCCTCTGGAGCCGACAGAAAGAAAAAGCCTTGTCCTGGAACTGGCACCCTGAATTTGGACTTGTAGCCTACTAGACTCTGAGAAAATAAATTTCTCTTTGTTAAAGCCATCCACTTGTGGTATTTCTGTTAGAGCAGCACTAGATAACTAAGACAGCATCTATGTACAAGGCTGGATGGAAAGGATAATGACTGGAAGGATCCTGGCTCCTAAAACATTATTTATATGTATGCCTTAGACGTAAGGCAAGTTTGTGTGTGTGGATGTATATGTGTATTTTTTTTCCCAAGAGAGACAGAAAGAAGTGGTGTGCAACTGCTTGTGTTTCTGTCTAAAATGCAGCCCAGTGTGAGGTAATTTCACTGTCATTCAATCATCCTGTGGCCAAAGTTAGTAATCATTTACCTGCCCAACATCATATGTTTCAATAAAACTGAAGCATACATTACCTTTGTGATGTTGAAGAGAGGCTGACAATCCATGTCAAGGTTTGATCCAAAGTGCAAAGCAATGCTGATGAAAAACATAAAGGCGAAATTACTTCATCTCTCTGGTGTCACAGCCCAACTTTTATGGCCCTTGTGATCCCTATCGTGTTGCTGCAAGTTAGAACACTGAATCAAGTATTGCCAGATTTGAATGGTCAAGTAGATAATAGGCTTAGATTTTCTAACAGACCTTATCCTTGAAGTGTAGCCAAGAAATGATTCTTTTTCAATTCACTAGAATGTAAACTCCAGGAAAGAAAATAATTGGTCTGCTTTTGCCCCCTTGCTATACCTCTGGTGGAGCAGTGGTTAAGAGCTCAGGCTGCTAAACAAAAGGTTAGCAGTTCAAATCCACCAGCTGCTCCTTGTAAATGCTATGGGGCAGTTCTACTCTGTCCGATAGGGTCACTATGAGTCTGAATTGACTCAACAGCAATGAGTTGTTTCTTTTTTTGGTATATCTCTGGTGGAGCCCATGTGGTGCAGTGGTTAAGAGTTCAGCTGTTAACCAACAGGTCAATGGTTCGAACCCACTAGCTGCTCCACGGGAGAAGGATGTTTAACAGTTGCTTCCATAAAGATTACAGCCTTTGAAACTCTATCCTATTGGTTGCTTTAAGTCAGAATCAACTTGGTGGCACTGAGTTTGTGTGTGTGTGATTATATATATATACACACACATACATACACACATATGTTGTTGTTAGGCACCGTCAATTTTTTCTGACTCATAGCGACCCCATGTACAACAGAACAAAACACTGCCCGGTCCTGCGCCATCCTCAAAATCGTTGTTATGCTTGTGCCCATTGTAGCAGCCACTGTGTCAATCCATCTTGTTGAGGGTTTTCCTCTTTTTTGCTGACCCTCTACTTTACCAAGCATGATGTCCTTCTCCAGGGACTGATCCCTCCTGAAAACATGTGCAAAGTATGTGAGACGTAGTCTCATCATCTTCGCTCCTAAGAAGAATTCTGGAAGTACTTCTTCCAAGACAAATTTGTTCATTATTTTGGCAATCCACGGTATACTCAATATTCTTCGCCAACACCACAATTAAAAGGCATCAATTCTTCTTTGGTCTTCCTTATTCATTGTCCAGCTTCTGCATGCATATGAGGCGATTGAAAATACCATGACTTGGATCAGGCGTACCTTAGTCTTCAAAGTGACATCTTTGCTTTTCAACACTTGAAAGAGGTCTTTTGCAGCAGATTTACCCAATGCAATGTGTCTTTTGGTTTCTTGACTGCTGCTACCATGCGTGTTGATTGTGGATCCAAGTATGATGAAATCCTTGACAACTTCAATCTCTTCTCCGTTTATCATACTGTTGCTTATTGGTCCAGTTGTGAGGATTTTTGTTTTCTTTATGTTGAGGTGTAATCCATAGTGAAGGCTGTGGTCTTTGATCTTCATCAGTAAGTGCTTCAAACCCTCTTCACTTTCAGCAAGCAAGGTTGTGTCATCTGCAAAATGCAGTTTGTTAATGAGTCTTCCTCCAATCCTGATGCCCCATGTGTATACATATATACATATATAAATATACAAATATAAATATATATAAATAAATAAATATATATATATATTTCCTAGGTGGTGAAAATAGTTAACTGCTCAACTACTAACTGAAAATTTGGTGGTTCAAACCCACCAGAAGTGCCTTGAAAGAAAGGCCAGACATTCTTCTTTGTAAAGATCACAGCCTTGAAAACCTTATAGAGTGCAATTCTACTCTGCACATGTGGGGTTGCCATGAGTTAAAATTGACTTGATGGGCAACTGGTTTGATTATATAGATATATAATCCTGTATTAACTACTGTTACTAGAACCTAACTCAAAAAGAAATTTAAACCACCTATTGAAAATAGGTAAGTAATTATATGAACATAAGAATTGAATTTTGAACATTTAGATTTCTGTACTTCTGGACAAAATGGCTAGTAGAATCATTTCTTACGGCTAGTTAGTTAGCTATTTAACTTTGAAATAATTAGGTTTTCATTGTTGTTAGTTGCTACTGAGTTGAGCCCTGGACTCATGGTGACTTCATCCAACTGTTGTGATTCATAGGGTTTTCATTGGCTTATTTTCCAAAGTAGCTACACAGGCCTTTTTTCCTAATCTTTCTCAGTCTCGAAGTTTGGCTGAAACCTGTTCAGCGTCATAGCAACATCCAAGCCTTCACTGATTGCCAGGTGGTGGCTGCACATGAGGGGCACTGGCCGGGAATCAAACCTAGGTCTCCCACGTGGAAGGTGAGCAGTCTACCGCTGAATTACCAGTGCCCTCTAGGGTTTCCTTGGTAACCTCATATTTGTAACAAACTCAAATTCTTGGCCTGGTAGCAGTTTTCATTGCAAAATATGGATAGGACAATTGAATGAAGAATAAATTGAAGACAAGAAGAAGGATAGAAGGAAGTGGAACAGATGGAACTGAGGATTGCCTCTTCTTCCTCCTGCATGGAAAGGTCACCCACCAAGTTGACTAAGTCAGGAAACCAAGAGCCCTGCTAAATCACTCTCTCTCAGACTCGTATTTCAGCCATTATCAAAGCCTGGCAGTTAGCTGGCCACGATCTTCCTCCTAAGTCCAGCTGCCTGCTCTAGTAGGACTTAGGTTCAACTGCCTGGTTACTTTCTTCCTCATGGCTGTACCTATTTAAAACTCCAAAGAAAATGCAAAAATATGAGATAAGAGGCTGATGAGATAAAACTAACTTTTCTTACCATAGCAACTACTGCCAGGGGCTTTGTCACCCATTTTTGTTTTTAATTGTGGTAAGTACATATATAACACAACAATTGCCCTTTCAACATTTTCTTCCATACAATTCAGTGACATTAATTATGTTCATCATGTTGTGTAACCATTATCATTATCTATTTCCAATTTTTTCTCTAAGTCTTAACAGAATTTCAGTGCCCCTTCAGAAATGACTCCCACTTTTGATGTTGTCCTTTGCTAGAATGACGATTTGTACAGTTTAGTTAGGTATTATTGCCACCCATCTGTCAGTTTGTTGTACTGTTGCTTGTGTGTTGCTATGCTGCTGGAAGCTATGCCACTGGTATTTCAAATACCAGCAGGGTCACCATGATGGACAGGTTTCAGCGGAGTTTCCAGGCTAAGTCAGACTAGGAAGAAGGGCCCGGTAAACTACTTCTGAAAATTAGCCAATGAAAACCTTATAAATCATGACAGAACATGTCCAACTTGCTTGTTTTGGACACCTCATCAAAAGGGATCGATCACTGGAGGAAGACATCATGTGTATTGATGTATAGGGCCAGCAAGGGCGAGGGAGGCCCTCGGTGAGATTGATTGACGCAATAGCTGAAATGATGGTCTTGAACACGCTGGCAATCATGAGGATAATGCAGTACCAGGCAATGTTTTATTCCATTATATGTAAGGTCTCCATGATTTGGAATCAGCTCCATGGCAGCTATTTATCTAACTTAGGCAATAACCATGTTAGATACTTTGTGCTCTCTCTTAACTCCATCTAAGGGAGACATTGCCTCTTTATCCTTTATTATTATCATCTCAAATCTATATTAGTAGATTTTTCAAATTGTGGAAAGGGTGGGATATTTACTATAGGAACGGTGAGATATTGTGTGTCAGGGGCAATTTTGGTTTGTCTTTTCATTACACAACTTCTCTTATTCCAGCAGAAGATTGTAATTTTTTAATTTGATTATACACCCCACACCACCATTTTCAGTCAATATGGTCTGATTGGGATGCTACCCCCTATTCAGGGTAGTGTAGGTGACCCAGTCCTAATTCAATTAATGCACCAAATTCTTTTGATGATGGCAGTAAGTTTGAGGGTGTGCACATGATCTTATCCCGTGAAGTCAGGGTGAGTCTCAGGTCTCTCTTGACCATTGGACTTGGACCAGAAAGAATATGAGGCTGGAACAACTGCAGGCATCTTGCAACCACATGGAGATGAAAATAAAATCAATTTAATATATTGAGGAGAAAATTCAAGCTTCGAGTTGCAATATTGAAGGATTCTACAGGGAAAATATTAGACGATGCAGAAAGCATCAAAAGAAGATGGAAGGAATACACAGAGTCACTATACTAAAAAGAATTGGCTGATGTTCAACCATTTCAGGAGGTAACATATGATCAAAAACCAGTGATACTGAAGGAAGAAATCCAGCTGCACTGAAGGTACTGGCAAAAAACAAGGCTTCAGGAATTGACAGAATACCAATTGAGATGTTTCAACAAATGGATGCTGTGCTGGAAGTGCTCACTTGTCTATGCCAAGAAATTTGGAAAACAGTTATCTGGCCAACCGACTGGAAGAGATCCACGTTTGTGGCCATTTCAACAGAATGCAGAAATTATTGAACAATATCATTAATATCACACACAAGCAAAAATTTTGCTGAAGATCATTCAAAAGTGGTTGCAGCAGAACAACAACAGGTAACTGCCAGAAATTCAAGCCGGATTCAGAAAAGGATGTGGGACCAGGGATGTCATTGCTAATATCAGATGGATCCTTGCTGAAAGCAGAGAATACCAGAAGAGGTTTCCCTGTGTTTTATTGACTATGCAAAGGCATCCGACTGTGTGGATCATAATAAATTGTGGATAATATTACAAAGAATAAGAGTCCCAGATCATTTAATTGTACTCACTCAGAATCTGTACATAAACCAAGAGGAAGTCATTTGAACAGAACAAGGGGATACTGCATGGTTTTAAGTAAAGAAAAGCGTTTGTCAGAGTTGTATCCTTTCACCATGCTTATTCTGTCTGTATGCTGAGCAAATAATCCAAGGAGCTGGACTATATGAAGAAGAACGGGGCATCAGGATTGGAGGAAGACTCATTAATAACCTGCATTATGCAGATGACACAACCTTGCTTGCTGAAAGCCAAGAGGACTTGAAGCACTTACTAATGAAGATCAAACACTACAGCCTTCTGTATGGATTACACCTCAACATAAAGAAAACAAAAATCCTCACAACTGGACCAATAAGCAACATCATGCAAAAGGAGAAAAGATTGAAGTTGTCAAGGATTTCGTTTTACTTGGATCTACAATCAATGCCCATGGAAGCAGTAGTCAAGAAATGAAAGGACGCATTGCATTAGGCAAATCTTCTGCAAAAGACCTCTTTAAAGTGTTAAAAAGCAAAGATGTTACTTTAAGAACTAAGGTGTGCCTGACCCAAGCCATGGTGTTTTCAATTGCCTCCTATGCATGCGAAAGCTGGACAATGAATAAAGAAGACTGAAGGAGAATTGATGCCTTTGAATTATAGTGTTGGCAAAGAATATTGAATATACTGTGGACTGCCAAAAGAACGAACGAATCTGTCTTGGAAGAAGTACAGCCAGAATTCTCCTTAGAAACAAGGATGGTGAGATTAAGTCTCACATACTTTGGACATGTTACCAGGAGGGACCAGTCCCTGGAGAAGGACATCATGCTTGGTAAAGTAGAGGGTAGTGAAAAAGAGGAACACCGTGGATGAGATGGATTGACACAGCGGCTGCAACAATGGGCTCAAGCATAACAATAACTGTGAGGATGGCGTAGGACTGGGCAGTGTTTCGTTCTGTTGTATACAGGGTCACTATGAGTCGGAACCGACTCAACAGTACCTAACATAAACAACAACGTACAGAGGATACCAGAGAGAAAGCTAGTTCTGAGGATACTGTTTGAAATCTAAATCCAGCTCTACCTGAAAGCCCATCTTTCCCTAAACTTTCCACTAATATGAATCAATTTATTTCCATTTTTAAAAGTTTGTTTGAACTAGCTTGAGTAGGGCTTTCTGTCACTTGCAACAGAGAGTTCTGTCTGATAGTCTTTGCTAAATTTAAACATACATGTAGGTTGTATGTTGTCAGGGCTTCTGGACATGACATAGGTCTACAAAAAACAAATATATATTCGACAGAGAACTTCTAATAAGGTGCTCATTCGTACGTAACAGAAACATCTTATTTTCCCCAGTTTTTCTATTTGATCACTTAGGTTTAATTTTTCCTCTCCCTTTCAAGAAATGTTTTAATATTTTGAAATCATTTTCTTAACTAACCAAAAAACTCATTGCCGTCGAGTCGATTCTGGCCCATAGCGACCCTATAGGACAGAGTAGAACTGCCCCCACAGGGTTTCCAAGGAGCGGCTGGTGGATTCGAACTGCTGACCTTTTGGTTAGCAGCGAAGCTCTTATCTACTGCACCAGGAAGGCTCCTTTCTTTACTGAAGCAATCTTTAATTAGTTTCTGTGTTTGTTCTTTTATCAACCCATTCGTCACCTTTGGCATAATAAATAATACCCTTTGCCTGAAAAAGTTCTCCTTTCCTATTTATTATCAAGCACTAACTTTCTCATTCAGCTGTCTGAGATCTTCTGTCCTTTATGTTATAATTGTGGGAAACGGAGTCCAGTTAATGGAAACACTAATTGATCCTTAATGAATACAAAGATTATTTTGTCACACTATCTTGGAGCTAGACTTCTTTTAAAATAGATTAGCTTCTTGCCTCTCTTCTGTTCTCTTTAGAAAGACACCCAACCAAACCATGTGTGGCACTTTTGTCCCTGGGATCTAATTTCAACTTCATTATAGTGCTATTAGGCAAAAGCAAGCATATTTTAAATAAATGTCACTTACCATAACAGGCTTTCTACTCAGATAGTTCATTCACTGTTCGAAGATGAAGAATTAAGAAGGTTTTGATAGTCCTTATACAAAGCAAAGAAAGAATACGACAACAGAAAGGACAACTTTATTGCTTGTTTTTCGTATGAATTTTCAAATGATTTCTTTAGAAATAAGAAACATGGCAGTAGCAAGTATGCTTATGAAATTTAAAGGTGAGAGTTTCTCTCTTATCCTCTATGAAAAAAGTACTAAAGAGTATTAATAATAAAGGCTACTTTCTCCCCAAGGAGGAAATATTTGGCTACATTTAGATAGGCAAATATTTTAGAATGTCTTTAAAGTACAAAATAAACAAAACAATTTTCCTTCTCAGGAAAGGTTATTTGATATAGTTCTGTTTCCCCTTGTATGCATATCCTCTTTAATGAGGTAATACTGTCCGTTCAGTTCCTGTCTGGGGACTTTTTGCAGAGATAGATATATTGCAAACATATTTATTTACCATCTAGCATTACTTTTGTTCAATTCCCAGTGGAACTTTTTCCACCCACATACTATAATGAGAAAAATTGTTAAAAACACAAGTATCTCCTTTATAATCATAAGTGAATTACTTGCTTATGTGCTTGCATTGGCTAAGAAATTTTCAAATTTTTATCAATTTATTTTCTAAATATTTAGTCTTTTAGCTATGAGTAAAGCAAACGAAATATCAGTTTACCTATCACCACCTCCAACAATACAATCATATTTTACGACAAAAGTCCACGGGAAGAAAAAAAAATTAGAGTAGCTTTTGTGAGCTCTCTCTCTCAGCTGTGAATCCTTTTTCTTTTTTCCTTTTCTCCAGCATCTTTTTTTCTCCCAGTTTCCACACAATCCCAGAAAACCTTTTGTTCCCTGTCAGGTCAACAAGAAGCCAAATTAAAAACTAACAACTTTTGAATTTCTACAGCTAGACAAAGTGGATGTTGACTAAGAACCGAAAAAAGAAAAGAGGGAAAAGGCCCTAAGGAAAGAAAAGCCCAGCTGAGGGATTTGGAGGGCAGCAGCTCAGGAGGGGTAAGGCTGCCTCGTTTGATGTGGGAGGTCTGAGCAGAACCTGCTGCGATGCTCTCTGGGACATCTCATTAACCGTGTCATCAAAGCCCCCTCAGGTCCAGCGAATCATAACATTATCTCTGACATTACCACACAGATACAAGGTTCCCGAGGCAGTCTATAAACATGCCTGTACTAACCAATTCATCGTGACTTGACACCCCGGCAAGGGCTCGATGCCCTTTAGTGAGCTCTGTGAATTGCCCCAGTCATTCATCAAAGTTTCTTGGAGTGCATTTCACACAGCATTAAATTTAATTAAAGCAACATTGACTGCATTGTAATCCTCAGGAGGCTCTTTGTGAGGGAGATCTGGAACACTTTCAGCTTAAAATATCTATTGTTTTGTTGGAGTTTTTCTTGGTTGTTGGGTTTTTGGGCTTGAACTTTTTTTTTTTTGGAAGGTTGGATATCCGGATCAGATGGAAGTGGTGGTGACTTCCTTTCATTGCTCTTGCCTTTTCTTTCTTCTTCTTTTCCTGTTTCACCTTCTTTGCTATTTCCAAAATCAAAAGACCTAAACATTGGTAATAGGAGTGGTATCAAGATAATGGGTCACCCTGAGTAGCTTTCTGACCTCAACAATGCTTTCCACACATGTATCAAGAAAAAGGGTGTGCACAGTCACACAAAGACACATTCTAGCCCAGAGATGCATTCACATCTACACCCAAATGTGCAAAGAACACATCACAGACCTGGAAGGCTCCCGCATAAGCATTTCACTTTCAATTGGAAATGATTTCAAAGATGCTATTTTAAAATCTGAATGTTTTACAGTTAATAGTTAACTGTACATTAATTACCCTAGACACTTGGTATCCTTCCTGATGCCCTCAATAGAGTAGGAAAAATAAATGTCTTTTCATCAGCAAAGAAAACTCCATGGCAAGGAGAGAGGGCATACCTGAGAAAGTCAGAGAGCTGTTCTAATATCCTTCAGTGCTTGTACCGTGGCTGAGTTATTCATGGAGTAGGTGGATATGTGTGTGTGAGTGTGTATGAGCGGGTGTGATGCAATGGGGATTTGTTAGGCAAGAAGGGAAATGGAAGAAAAATGAAGAATATAATGAAACTTATGGGGAATTCCAGAATACGTCCTTACCTAGTGGCATTTTCAAGCTATTCTTTGAATAATACATGCTTATTAAGCTTAATTTGCCCCCATACCCTACCTTCACAAGAGTAGGCAGGATAATACAAGAATTAAGGCTAAGTGACATAATTTAAGTATGGCAATTTAGGGGCAGTATAATCTGGTCTCAGCTGCTAACCGAAAGGTCAGAGGTTCAAACTCACCAACCAAAGATGTGGCAATCTCCTTCCGTAAAAATTTACAGCTTTGGAAACCCTACGGTGCAGTTCTACTCTGTCCTATAGGATCGCTATGAGTTGGAATCTACTTAAAGGCAACAGGACTTTTTTGTTGTGGTGGTGGTTTTTTGCTATTTTTTTTTTTTTTTTTTTTAATAATCTGGTTTAACCAAGCTCAGATTGGTTTAATTAGAGAGTTAACATTTTCCTTTCAGGGAATATTTAGACTAATTTTATTTGTTTGCTCTCACCTTTGTGTGATTGCATTGGATGATTTTGATTTCTCCATTAAGCTTCCATATGTTCAATTCTATGAATTCAGTAAATTAGCCTGAGTAGGCATTACTATGTAAAGCTACATAAATCTAATCTATTTTGCCAGAAAAGGATAAGTTACTTAAATTTTCTGTTTCAGTTTCTTGGTCTGTAAAATAGGAATAATAATATCAGTCTTACTGAGTTCATAAGAATACTGTAAGGATATATAAGGTATATAAAGTTTTTTGAATAAATGTAATTTGTAATTGTAAAGTGATTATTTGTAAGTCAAATGTCAATTAGGAAAAGTAGAGACAAAATTGTGATTTTTTTCTCCCTAAATTAAAACATTTGACATCCTGATGAATCATTTGAAACTCAAAGCAACACATATTGTTGTTTGAATTTGTATGATAGTGATTAAGAAATATGGGGTAAGAAAGATAAGCATGAGAAATTAGAAAGAACTGATCATTTGGGCCCAACAACAACAAAAATAGATTTAATATCATTTGACATCCAAATAGAAAAAAAAAAGTGGGGGATCAGGAGGAAAAACATTGTTTAACATGTTTGAAATCCATGATGTATCAGATTAGAAGGGACTGCAGGAGGAAACATGCCTTGAGGTTAAAAATAATTTACTGATTCCATGTTACCTCAGGGTAGCTCAGCTGTAACTAGTTGTGAAAGGAAGACAGATAATACAGTGTTGTGGTAGAAAGCACGAGGTTTGGGGTCAGACAAACCTGGACCCAAACGCCAGCTCCACAATTACACTAACTGTGTGACCTTGATCAACATCCTTAAGTTCTAAGCCTTGATTTCCCATCCCTGTTAGCACAGTGGTTACGAGCTACAGCTGCTAACCAAAAGGTCAGCAGTTCGAATCCACCAGCCGCTCTTTGGAAACCCTATGGGGCAGTTCTACTCTGTCCTATGGGGTAGCTATGAGTCAGAATCAACTTGACAGCAATGGGTTTTTTAGTATGGGTTAATGATATCTCCCTCTCAAGGTGCTTATGGTTTGTTATAATGATTACGGAAATTAATATGTGTAAGCCTTTAGCAAAGAGGCAGGCATGTTGTAAACACTCTCATTCTGGAGGGGAAATAACAAGAGGAGAAGGTGTATGGGTCATATGATGGAGTCTAGTTTCCAGAAAACGGGCTAGCCTTGGCACCACAAGTCTATTCTGCCACTTTCTGGACTGTGAGAGCATCTCCCCAGAACTGCTCCCAACCCCATTGTCCAGGATGACAGTACTTATTTCACAGCAAATTTTGGTGGGTGTTATGGATTGAATTGTTCCCCCACTCCCCCGAAAAAGATTGAAGTCCTAACCTTTGGTATCTGTGAATGTGACCTTATTTGGAAATAGGGTCTTTGAACTTTAAACCTTAAACCAAAACTATCCCCTGAAGTCTTCATTGAACCAAACAATAGTTTAGCTTAACTGGTAAAGTATATCTGCCTTGAACATTGTGCTCTTTCAAAGAAATATCTACGTGAGATAAAATTGACAACAGCAACTCAAAAGGTTAGATGAGAAACTTAGGGGGCAGTGAATTTATGTTAATAGTGGTAGAATAATTTGGGAAAGGATAGTGAGAATGGTTGCACAATTTGAAGATACAATCAATGTTACTGAATTGTACATATAAAAACTGTTGAAATAGTGTCTCTTTTGCTGTGTATATTTTCAACAACAACAACAAAAATATCACATCGGTTAAACTAACATGAGGTCATACTAGAGTAGGATGAAGGAGAAGAGACAGACAGAGGAAAGATGGCCATATGATGATGGAGGCAGAAATTGAAGCTGCAAGCCAAGAAACGCCAAGGATCACTGGCTGTCCATCAAATCCTCAGAAGGAATCAACACAGCTGACATTCTAATTCAGATTCCTAGACTCCAGAACTGTGAGACAATACATTTCTGTTCTTCTAAGCTACCCAAATTATGGTACTTTCTTACAGCAACCCTAAGAAACTAATACCACGGTTTTCTGAGAAATGGAAAATCATTGCCTTTTGGGAGCCCGTTTGTACCATCAACACATGGTGGCATCAGAGCAGTGATGGGCAAGGATCACGGACTGAGGCAGAAAGGCACCCAGGCCTGTGAGGCTCTTGGGCAACATGATTGAACATATTAGTATCAACATATGTAAAGAAAGAAGCATGTCTAAAAAGGGAGATTATTTAGCCATAAGGGTTTAGAAAAAAACAAGTCACAGAGGCAAATACTGTTAAAGGCCATTCTAGCATTTCCTTGGAGGCAGTTTCAGGAAGCAACTTCAAGTAGTTCAGACTCTTCTAGCAAGAGAGGGGCTCTGTGGCAAAAGATGGATGCATAAAGCTGTCTTAGCCTGATGCAATTAAATATTAACTGTCCCTACTTCCATGTTCTCAGTCCACAGAACTTATGTCAATGTAAATATGGTTAAGGGAGAAGAAAGTGCCAATCACATGGAGTTTGAACATTTCTGGTGCTTGTAACCTACTTTTCTTTCTGTAAATTAGTAACTAGGCATTTCTGGTATTTGGAAGGAGCCCTGGTGGCACAGTGGTTAAGCATTCGGTTGCTAACCAAAAGGTCGGCAGTATGAATCCACCAGCCGCTCCTTGGAAACCGTGTGGGGCCATTCTGTTCTGTTCTATAGGGTTGCTATGAGTCAGAGTCGACTCAACGGCAATGTGGTTGGTTTTGTTCTTTTCTTTTTTTTTTTTGGTGCTTTGGATAGCCGTTTCACTTTCTGCCCTTGAGAGTCAGGCCCACCCTTGGCATTGTTAACAAATCAGCTTTCTGAGGGCTAGATCCCAGATGGTGATATGCCCACTGTATCACTCAAGGTTCAACCAAGGAAACAAAACAAGTGGGAGGTATACATTAAGAGACTTATTACAAGGAATTGGCTTGCACTATTGTGTCGACTGGCAAGGCAATTCTAGAATGCATGGGGCAAGTCACAGGAAGGGCAGGCTGACTCACTAGGGCATGAGCAGAAGCTGCTGTCCACAGGTGGAATTTCTTCTTCATCAGGGAAGCTTCAGCTTTGCTCTTAAGGCTTTTCAACTGGTTGAATCAGGCCCACTCAGATCATCTAGGATAATCTCCCTTACTTAAAGTCACTGGTTATGCACTTAAGTGAGACCTGCAAAATACCTTCACAGCAACACCTAGATTAGTATTTGATTGAATAACTGGGGGCTGTAACCTAGCCAAGTTGACACATACAACAGACCATCATACGCATCAAGATAAGAGTGAGATGAGGCTGAAGGCTGTTTTATATCCCACAGTAAGTTTGGATATTATATCCTATCCAGTCACCAGCTGAGTCGATTCCGACTCATGGTGATCCCATGTGTGTCAGAGTAGAACTGTGCTCCTTAGGGCTTTCAATGACTGATTTTTCAGCAGTAGATTGCCAAGCCTTTCTTTCAAGGCACCTCTAGGTGGCCTTAAACCTCCAACCTTTTGATTAGCAGCAAATGCGTTAACTGTTTGTACCACACAGAGACTATACCTAGAATATGATATACCCACCAAGGTCAGATTGAGAGTTAGATCCTATAGTGTTATATATTCATCGTGATAATCAAAGTCACCCTGTGGGTCTGTTTTTGTCCTACAAAATCCCAAAATTATCATGGGAGCACTCTGCTTTTCTATGGAGATCTCTGTTTTAATATTGTAATTTTTACAGTCAGTACATCAGAAAGCAACAGTACCCACCTCCTGAAGACCCTAGTCAGGTTTTATCAGCCTCTCTGAATTTCCCATTTTTTGACAATTTAAGACCAATCCCTCTATCTGTGCTATGGTCCCCAACTGCCCTCACCTTCTTAGGAGACTCATACTATCAACATCTGTTTTTCTCTATGGCTTCTTTATCTGTTCTGGATAATTCTTCACACATACATTTAACCTCCCTCAAGTAACTCTCATTTGAAAACAAACAAACAACAACAACAAAACACCTCTCCACTCAACTTCCCCTACCACCCTCTTCTTTTTTCCTAGCCCAGCCTCTCAAAAGAGTTGTTTGCGTGTCTCATCCCCATTTCTTGACCTCCCCTTTCTATTTAACCCACTCCAATAACTCCACTGAGATGGCCGTCATCTCAGGCACAAGTGACTTCCATGTCACAAAATCCATTAGATATTTTAGGCCTCTGTCAACAGCAGCATCTGATACTATTGCATTCATTCCTTTTTATAACATCCTCTTCCATTAGTGTCCTTGGTTTACATACTCTCTCGGTTTTCTTCCTACTTTTTGGATCTCTCCCTCAGTCTCCTTTTCTTGCTTTTTTTTTTTTTTAACCCAGATTAGTTAGAGTTCCTCAAGACTGGCACTAGTTATCATCCATACGTTGATCAGTGTCAAATATATAACTCCACCTATATCATGTAGAAATTATTTTTTGCTGCAATTAATAGAAAACAGAGTAACTGAAATAAATATAGTTTTGTTCAGAGGGAGGTTTTTGCTGGCCTGTTTCAGCTTCAGTCGCTCAACAACATTAAGGCTGAAGTCTCTATGGTTCTCTTGCCCTTTGCCTCCTGGAAACAATATGATCATTCATATTCAAAGAGCCATTACATTCATATTCAAAGAGACAGAATAAGGCAGAGGTGGGATACTACCGTATCAGGGAAAAAAGCTTTCCTAAAAATTCCTTAACAACCTTCAGCTTATGTTACATTGGCCAGATCTTTGTCACATGACCGTCCCCATATGCAAAAGAGACAAACAAACTGAGAGTTTCGTTTACCCAGCTCCTATAGTAGAGGCTAACAAAAGAGAAGCAAGTTGGGAATGGGTGTTGGATAGGCAACTTAACAGTTCTTCCGCACCATGCCAGGCCTGTTCTCTGGGCTCCCACTGCCTTCTCAGCAGATCTACTTAGATGTTTCCAAGGCACCTCAGAATCAACATGTTGAAAGCTTACCACATGATATTTCCTCTAAATCTAGCCCGTCACCAGTACTATCTCAAGAAATGGCACTGCTATTTATCCAGCTACAAAAGCAACCAAGAACCCGTGTTTAACAATTATTCCACTTCCATATAAAGTTTAGCATAGACTAAGCACTAAATAAATGGAAGTAATAGTAGTAGTAGTAGTTGTTGTTATTCTTATTATCTATATTTTTATTATTACCAATTGCCAATTATTTATCACTATGCACCAGGTGCTGAATGCTTTACCTGTATTTGCAAGGACCTTTTTTTTTTAATTTTTTTTTTTATTGTACTTTAGGTGAAGGTTTACAGAACAAATAGTTTCTCATTAAACATTCAGTACACATATGGTTTTATGACATTGGTTAACAACCCCATGACGTGTCAACAGTCTCCCTTCTCGACCTTGGAGGACCTTTTTCTTTTTTTGGTGAAAATATACATAGCCAAAGTTACACCATTTTGAAAGTTTCTACCTGTACAATTCAGTGACATTGATTACATTCTTCCAGTTGTGCTGTTATTCTCACTATCCTTTTCCAAATTATTCCATCACCATCATCTCCAACTCACTGCCCCCTAGGCTTCCCATCAAACGCTTTGAGTTGCTGTTGCAATTTGATCTCACAAAGACAATTCTTTTTTTTTTTTTTGTACCTTAGATGAAGGTTTACATAATAAATAGTTTCTCATTAAAAAGTTAGTACACATATTGCCTTATGACAATGGTTAACAACCCCACAACATGGCAACACTGTCCCTTCTCAACCTTGGGTTCTCTATCACCAGCTTTCTTGTTCCCTCCTGCCTTCTAGTCCCTGTCCCTGGAATGCTGTGCCTCATTAGTCCTGTTTTTTTCTAAAATTTTTATTGTTGTAGTTTAAATGAAGTTTACATTTCAAGTTAGTTTTCCATACAAAAATTTACACATACATTGTTATGTGACCCTAATTGCTCTCCCCATACCATAACAGCACACTCCTCCTTTCCACCCCTGATTCCCCACATCCATTCAGCCAGCTCCTAACCCTCTCTGCCTTCCCATCTCATCTCTGGACAGAAGCTGCCCGTTTAGTCTTTTGTATCTACTTGAGCTAAGAGGCACACTCCTCACTACTATCACTTTATGTCCCACAGTCCAGTCTAATCCCTGTCTGAAGAGTTGGCCTCAGAAATTGTTTTAGTTCTGGGCTGATAGAGAATCCAGGGGCCATGCTTTCCAGGGTTCCTCCAGTCTCAGTCAGACCATCAAGTCTGGTTTTCTTACTAGAATTTGAGTTCTGCACCCCACTTTTTCTTCTGCTCTGTCAGGAACTCTATGTTGTGTTCCCTGTCAGGGCGGTCATTGGTGGTAGCCGGGCACCATCCATTTCCTCTGGTCTCAGGCTGATGAAGTCTCTGGTTTATGTGGCCCTTTCTGTCTCTTGGGGTAATACTTTCCTTGTGTCTTTGATGTTCTTCATTCTCCTTTACTCCAGGTGGTTGGGACTAATTGACACTTCTTAGATGACCACTTGCAAGCTTTTAAGACCCCTGATGCCACTCACCGAAGTAGGATGCAGAACATTTTCTTAATAAGTTTGGTTATGCCAATTGACCTAGATGTCCACAGAAAGTATGGTCCCCAGATCCCTACCCCTGCTACTCTGTCCCTCAAAATGTATGATTGTATTCAGGAAACTTCTTAGCTTTGGTTTAGTCCAGTCGTGCTGACTTCCCCTGTAGTGTGTGCTGTCCTTCCCTTCACCTAAGATAAAACTTATCTACTATCTAGTTAGTGAATCCCTCACCCTCCCTCCCCACCCTCGTAACCATCGAAGAATGTTGTCTTCTGTGTCTAAACCTTTTCTTGCCTTCTTATAATAGTGGTCTTATACAATATTTGTCCTTCTGTGACTGACTAAATTCTCTCACCATAATGACCTCCAGATTACTCCATGTTATAATGATTCACAGCTTCATCATTGTTCTTTATCCTTGCGTAGTATTCCATTGTGTGGATATATCATAATTTGTTTATCCATTTGTCCATAGATAGGCACCTAAGTTGTTTCCGTCTTTTTGCTATTGTGAACAGTGCTGCAATGAACATGAGTGTGCATATCTCCATCCATGTGACTGCTCTTATTTCTCTAGGATATATTCCAAGGAGTGGGATAGCTGGATCTTATGGTACTTCTATTTCTAGCTTTTTAAGGAAGCTCCAAATCGATTTCCAAAGTGGTTGTACTATTTTACATTCCCACCAACAGTGAATAAGCGTTCCAGTCTCTCCACAACCTCTCCAACATTTATTATTGTGTTTTTTGGATTAATGCTAGCCTTGTTGGGGTGAGATGATATCTCATTGTAGTTTTGATCTGCATTTCTCTAATGGCTAATGATCATGAGCATTTCTTCATGTGTCTGTTAGCCGCCTGGATATCTTCTTTGGCAAAGTGCCTGTTCATATCTTTGCCCATTTTTTAATTGGATTATTTGTCTTTTTGTCGTTGAGGTTTTGCAGTATTTCATAGATTTTAGAGATTAGACGCTGATCGGATTTGTCACAGCCATAATTTTTTTCCAAGTTTGTAGGTTATCTTTTTACTCTTTTGGTGAAGTCTTTTGATGAGCCTAAGTGTTTGATTTTTAGGAGCTCCCAGTTATCTAGTCTCTCTTCTGGTGCTTGTGCATTGTTACTTATGGCTCGTATTGTGTTTATGCCATGTATTAGGGCTCCTAGCATTGTCCCTATTTTTTCTTTCATGATCTTTATCATTTTCAATTTTATACTTAAGTCTTTGATCCATTTTGAGTTAGTTTTTGTGCATGGTGTGAGGTATGGGTCTTGTTTCAGTGTTTTGCAGATGGCTATCCAGTTATGCCAGCACCATTTGTTAAAGAGACTGTCTTTTCCCCAATTAATGGACTTTGGGCCTTTGTCAAATATCAGCTGCTCATAGGTGGATGAATTTATGTCTGGATTCTCAATTCTGTTCCATTGGTCTATGTATCTGTTGTCGTACCAGTACCAGGCTGTTTGGACGACCATGGCGGTATAATAGGTTCTAAAATCAGGTAGTGTGAGGCCTCCCACTTTGTTCTTCTTCTTGAGTAATGCTTTACTTATTAGGGACCTCTTCCCTTTCCATATGAAGTTGGTGATTTGTTTCTCCATCTCATTAAAAAATGTCGTTGGAATTTGGATCGGGACTGCATTGTATCTGTAGATAGCTTTGGGTAGAACTGACATTTTCACAATGTTGAGTCTTCCTATGCATGAGCAAGGTATGCTTTTCCACTTGTGCAGGTCTCTCTTGGTTTCTGCAAGAACGTTTTAATGTGGGGATATCATCAGAAACAAACTGAGAAGGAAAGAGAAACTACAGAAAAGCCAGGGAACATAGGAAGGGAAAATTCTCATCAAAAAAGAGAAAGTAACAATAGAGAGGTTTGCAACAAAGGGAAAAAAATCTAGAAATGGATTTAATAATGCATAGATTTAATAGCACATAGATTAATATAGAATAGATTTAATAACACATTAAATCTTTGAGGGGTCTATGAATCCTCAAAAGAGAGTGGAGGAGAGCAGATCAAGCTCAGAGGACATGAGAGACTGTGTAACTTTAGCGAGCAAAAAAAATGCTGTTATCTGCCCTGCTGGAAGGATTTATTGTTATACTCAGCTCTCACCTGAATAATATATATCTATAATTGGTAATTCGCATTTAATGTAACCATTTGGTACATCACTTTAAAATTGCTTCCGTGAAATTCACTATTCTCAAATTGTCCCTGTTTGTTTAAAGTTCTGATCAATAAACATCTGTCAGGTTTGTAAATTAAAAACAAAGTGAAAAGAAATAAATAAAATGAGAGCAAGGTGCACCCCACTAGTTTCTAATAATTTAGGATAGGGAACAAATGAAAAACTATTTGGTAATCGATGAGTCTACCTACAGGCAAATTTAAAAGGCCATGAGGAGAACTACAATTACAATGCAAGTGATATTCCAGGAACAGGAGATGATGGAGGTTGGAAGTTACTTTCAGTTCTTTCTCCTCTGTTCCTTCAGCATCGCCTCCACTTGCCATCTAATCAAACATCAATTCTTGTTACATCTTCATTAGTCCATCGTTGACTCTGTCCTCTCTTTTCAATTCCATTGAAGCCATTCTAATATCAATTATATCACCTTAGACCTGAAATTTTTTGCAATCCATATACTCTCCAACATGAAAAATTCATACTTCTAAAACTCCCATTTCATCATGTCACTTCCTGACTGGAGCACATAATGTCTCCCCATGTCCTATAAAGTAAATTCTGCATTCTTGGCTTAACATTGGAGCTCTCCAAAACTTGGACTTAACCTGTCTTTCCAACTGTACATGTCACTGTTGCCATACTTAGTTTGTGGATTTTCATTACATTCTTATCATGTACAGCCACTCTCATCTCCTTTATCAGATCAGGTTTTTTTTTTTTAAGAAACTCTTCTCATTAACATGATATCATTACTTCAAAGCCGCCAGGTCATGAAAATATCTGTAAGATCACATATGCAATTTAAATTAAAATAATGTTCATTTTTAAGCATTTGTATAAAATATACACTTGCCCACACAATAGATGTATATAGCTGAAGACACAAAGATTCTCATCAAAATTGTTCCTTAATATTTTCCTCTATACCCTTCTCATAATTGTTCTACTTTCTGTCGTATCTGCTATCTTCCAATTGTCTAGAATTAGTTTTATCTGATCTTCATTCTCAAATTCAGTTTAACATTTTGACCAGGTCAACACACTCTTTTCCTCCAAACTGTTTTCTTAATTCTTAGAGAAAACACTCGATGACTCTATTCTAGTATTCTTTAATCTTTCATTCTCTTCCAAAGTCAATTTCTCACTTAATAGGCTTCTTCAGGCAGCATCTTTCCTTTCCACATAATTCATCAAAATTAGATATCAGGTTGATGAATCTCATCAGGCTCTCCATTAAGTCTCCGAGACATGACTTCATAAGATGGACCACCCACTTAGCTCACCTTCTTAATCTCTAATTTCTGAGTCTCAGGTGCACCTTCTTGGCTCCTCTACAAATTGCCTGTTTCCACCATGGGGACAGAGGCCACTGCTTGAGATCACGGCATTTTGGTCTGGTGTCCTCTAGTGTTTGATCCTTGTTACCTTATAAATCTATTCAATTGTAAGAAATTACTTCCAAAACCCAGTTTCATCATTTTCTATAATAATAGAACTTCTGATTTTTCACTAAGTACATGGCTACCCAAAATAAAGACTATATTTATAGCTGGGTAGAGCCACGAGAGTAAATTCTAGTGGTTTGGGCAACTTTGGAGAGGCGACGTGCCTTTCTTCATTTCGTCCATGCCTCTTATGGTAATTTGCTAAAAGTGGAACTACTCAGATTGCTGATTTGATGGCAGATGGTCCACCTTGGGCTAAGAGGACAAGGGCTACATCACAGGGATAACATAGTTCAAAGGACCTGGGCCTCTAAGGACTTAAACAGCTGAGCCAAAATGGTAAACCTGGACTACTTATTCTTAGGCATTATTTACATGTGAGAGAAATACACTATGCTGTTTAAGACACAGTTATTTTAGGATTTCTCTCACTCTCAGCTAAACCTAATTCTAAGTGATTCTGAATTTGGTATCTGAAAGTGGGATGCTGCAAGTAAGTACAATCTAAAATGAGTCATTAGTTTAATGGATTAGGTAGGTTGGTAGGTGACTTAACAAACGTTGCAAAACATTTGGTTAAATCATTTCCACTAGCACTTTGGAAGGCAAACTATGTGCTGATTGAGACTGTAGAGAAAACTCAGAATGTTGATGTATGTTATCCATTTCGTGCTGCTTTGAGCAAAGTCCCAAAGATGATAGATAAACTCAGGCCAGAGCTAGCCTGTCTGCAAACAGAAGTAGAAAGGAACTTTCTTGGCTTGTGACCTACAAATTAGCAAAAGCCAGTAATTGTGGTCTTGTAGAAATGAAAGACCCAACTGCTTCTGTATCCTAAAATGGGTTGGTAGGAAGCAATGACTGCTTTACAGCAGAGAAGACTCTGTCCCAACTCAATTTTCAAGCACCTCCTAATAATTGTTCTCTGCAGGACAACCAAAACCAGCTTAGAGGCAAAGACCTGTCCAAGGAGGTTGTCTTTAGATGGCTGCAAGGTTGGCACTATTTAGGTGAGAGAGATGGGAGTGAATAAATCAAGAAGAAATCAAAGTAAAGAGATTTTACACTTAAAAACTTTATCAATATCAGCTCTTTGGCTATGATTACCCACACATGGAACAGATCGGGCACAGAAAAAAACAGAAAACTATTAAGCTTTTGAGGGGATTTAATGACCAAAGAAACCACAAACTTAGTCTGCAAAAGTCTGTCCAACCCCTAAACTAATCCCTGGACTCCAAAGCCAATGCCAACAGGAAACAGGATACAAAAACTGTGAAACCCCGAAGAAAGGCAACGCTCCAGTGCCACCTCAGATGTGGCCAGGGAAGGTAACAGAGAGAGAGAAAATCTCAGAGTGCAGAACCAGGGTCCACAGGGAACAAAAGTAAAAAGATAGCTTCCCAGAGACCAGAAGGAAAGGCAGCCAGTAGGCTCACCAAAGCCTTTTCTTTCCAAATCTTGCCCAGAGGGACTTCATCTTTGCTATGGGCTAGTGACTGTTGCTTCCCATTCTATCTTATTCTAGATGGTCGTCTTTTTGCTGCAGTGATTCTGTTTCTATTTTACAATTGTATATTGAGTATGTGTATTGGGGATGGTGGTAAATGACTGGCATAGCTCTGAGTATATTGAGCCCTTGATTTTTAAAACTTCTGTTATATATTGAATTGTGTCCCCCCCAAAATATGTGTTGGAATATTAATCCCTATATTTGTGGATGGAATCCTGCCTGGAGATAGGTTTTCTTTGTTACGTTAATTAGATCATACCCAAGGAAGATGAATTTTATATCTAATCACTTCTGAGTTATATAAAGAGCAGCATAGACACATGTACCTATGGGGGTGACAGATGCCATGTGAGGATCGTCTACCTGCCAAAGAACCAAAGAACACCCAGGATTACCAGCAACAAAGGAACTGACATGGCCAAGACCTTGATATGGACGTTTAGCCCCCAGAACTGTGAGAAAATAATTTCTGTTCTGTAAAGCCACCCACTTATGGTATTTGTGTTACAGCAACACCAGAAAACTAAGGCACCTTTTGATACTTAACTTTTCATATAAGAAATTTATAATGCTAAGTATGCCTCTTGTTCTATCATAAAGCACTGATACTACCTCTGGATTTTCTTTGTTCCTTCTGTAAATGGCAATTTAATTATGTATGATAGAGTAACCTTACTACTGTAAATGCAAAACAAAAAGAGAAAGAAAACAAAAAGTTTCATAAAGTTAAAAGTTGTGCATTACATTATACTTTAGATGACCTCCTGCTGGTTTTGAAGGAAAACATCCAACTTTATTCTATTCTCCCTTGGTATTAGCTTCAATTTCCTTTTCAAGCTTCTCAAACACACAATAAGCTTTTGATTATCAAGATTTCAAGTGCTCTACTAGACAGCCGATGTGTATTTATGAATGGAATTACTAAAGAAGCAACTTGACTCCACCTGGGGAACAGTTTCAGGGAGCCCTAAGCGATTCTCTGTGACTATAAAGGAAACTGAAAAGAACTCATTGGCCTTATTTTCACAATTGTTTTGGCCACCTCCAGGGAAACGCCCAAAAGTGTTGCTGAGAAGCACATATTATACATTTAATATTTGTTTATTTATGCCCCACCTTATTCTAGAAATGATTTTAAAATGGCACATGCAGATGTATACAGTAACACAAATTCACAAGAGGTGAAAAAATTGGGGCAAAAGAAAAGTGTATGAAAGTAAGTTGTCACCAGTAATAAATTTATCATATAAAAAGTATGTCATAAAATGCTATACTTTTCGAGACATAGGCCACTCATTTGGCTGTTCCAAGAGGAAAGTATGGTTAATTATGATTATCATAGTGATTGTAAGATAAAAACTAACCAGTAGCTCTAAAGAAACATGACTATTTCCGAGAGACGTGTGTCCTGTCTCATGGGTCTTCACAGAATGGATATGTCCTCAATTTACTTTATAGTAAATATTTGTGTCATAGAGTTATCTCTTAAAACATTCCTCACTAGAAATCGTTCCAAGGCACATTTAAGTAAAAATAATTATATGATGGAATCCCTGGGTGGAGCAAATGGTTAATGCACTCAGCTGCTAACTGGAAGTTTGGAGTTTTGAGTCTACCCAGAGGTGCCTCAGAAGAAAGGACTGGTGATCTATTACCAAAAAATTATCTATTGAAAACTCTATGGAGCACAGTCTAATGGAACCATCTGGACAGTCAGTGACAAACTGAGACTTGAAGGAGAGTAGGGTTTATCCAGCCATGGGTGGAGGTTGTAGTATTAAGGGGAAAAGAAAGAGGATAATGAGAGTGGAGGGAAGGAGAGAAGCGAGAAAGCACTCAGCAAAGCAAACAGCAGGTGTGAAGGCCCTGAGGTGGAAGGAGTTAAGTACACTTGAGGGAATAGAGAGAAGGGTAGAATGGGTGCAGGCTAGAGAGCAAGGAGAGGAGTGCTGTGAGGCAGGACTGGTGAGATAAAGGCCATCCTGTAGAGCAGGATGAGGACCTTGTAGAACAGGATGAGAATTTTAGATTTTATCCTAAGACTAGTAGGAAGTCATCCAAGGCTTCTAAATAGGGGGTTGACCCAATCAGATTTGTATTCTTTAAATTGCTCAGGGTGAGGTGTAGAAACTGGGAAGGTTAGGGTAGGCATGAATGTGGTGAGAAGAGTTAAAAGGCTCTTGTGATGTAAATGGTTAGGATGGTCAAGATTAGAGTGGAATGAAGAGAAGAGAATGGATTTGAGAGATATTTTGGAATTACAATTAACAGAATTAATATTTTCTTGCCTTTAAGAGACTTAAATCGCTATTGATTAGCAGTGATTTTGAGAATATATTTGCTAACAAGCCCTTGCTGTTGTTATTAAGTGTCAGTTCCGACTCATAGCTATACTATGTACAACAGAATGAAACACACTGCCTGGTTCTGTTCCATCTTTACAATCATTGTTGTGCTTGAGCCCATTGTTGCAGCCACTGTGTCATTCCATCTCACTGAGGGTCTTCCTCTTTTTCGCTGACCCTCTACTTTACCAAACATAATATCCTTCTCCAGGGACTGATCCCTCCTGATAACATGTCTAAAGTATGTGAGACATAGTCTCACCATCTTTGCTTCTAGTAACATTCTGGCTGTACTTCTTCCAAGACAGATTTGTTCATTCTTTTGGCCGTCCATGGTATATTCAATATTCTATGCCAATATCACCAAAGGTGTTAATTTTTCTTCAGTCTTCCGTATTTATCATCCAGCTTTTGCATGCATATGAGGCGACTGAAAACACGATGGCTTGGATAAGGCACACGTTAGTCTTCAAGGTGACGTCTTTGCTTTTCAACACTTTAAAGAGGTCTTTTGCAGCAGATTTGTCCAATGCAATGTGTCTTTTTATTTCTTGACTGCTGCTTCCATGGGTGTTGATAGTGGATCCAAATAAACTGAAATCTTTGACAACTTCATTTTTTTCTCCGTTTGTCTTGATATTGCTTGTTGGTCCAGTTGTGAGGATTTTTCTTTTCTTTACGTTGAGCTGTAATCCATACTGAAGGCTGTGGTCTTTGATCTTCATCAGTAGGGCTTCAAGTCCTCTTCACTTTCAGCAAGCAAGGTTGTGTCATCTGCATAATGCAGACTGTCAATGAGTCTTCCTCCAATCCTGATGCCCTGTTATTCTTCATATAGTCCAGCTTCTGATTATTTGCTCAGCATACAGATTGAATAGGTATGGTGAAAGGATACAACCCTGACACACACACCCTTCCGGACTTCAAACCATGCAGTATCCCCTTGTTCTGCCTCTTGATATATGTACAGGTTCTTCATGAGCACAATTAAGTGTTCTGGAATTCTCATCCTTCACAATGTTATCTATAATTTGTTGTGATCCACACAGTCGAATGACTTTGTGTAGTCAATAAAACACAGATAAACATCTTTCTGGTATTCTCTGCTTTCAGCCCAGATCCATCTGACATCAGCAATGATATCTCTGATTCCATGTCCTCTTCTGAATCCAGCTTTAATTTCCAGCAGTTCCCTGTGAATATACTGCTGCAGCTGCTTTGAATGATCTTCAGCAAAATTTTACTTCTGTGTTATATTAATGATATTGTTCGATAATTTCTGTATTGCATTGGATCACCTTTCTTGGGAATAGGCATAGATATGAATCTTTTCCAGTAGGTTGGCCAGGTAGCTGTCTTCCAAATTTCTTGGCATACATGAGTGAGCACTTCCAACACTGCATCCATTTGTTGAAACAAACAAGCCCTTGGAGTGCAGTTATTTTATGTGGCAAGTTAGATACAGAGCTATGTGCTTAAAGTAGCTGAGCTGGAGATAGAATGAATAAAAACTAAGTGGTCTTGGATAGAGACAATCTCTTTTATCCTGGAAGGTGAGTAGACAGAACAGAGAGCAGGGTCAAGATTCTCTTCAGGAAGTAATTTTATAAATCTAGCTGAATACACAGAACCAGTAATGGAGACCTCAGTATTTTCTTCTATAGAGTGTGCAGCAAGAATATTAATTGGGAAAGTCACAAAGCAAACTTTTCTGCCTTGATGCTAAAATGCCTCAGTAAAACAACTATGCCACATCCAATATCTTGTTGCACACTTGTGTAACTCCTTATTGTGCCCTTCAACAAAATGAAGCACAATTTTGCCTCATTTTTCTAAATGAAGTGACTTGTTACAAAGGATTATCAGATTGAACTGAGGTGAAACTGCCAACAATAGTAACTTTGGTTTTAGAATTGTTAGTATATAGCTCTTCTTTCTAGCAATAACTAGATAATAAAACTAGTTGTCTATTAAGACCACATCTACTTTGTGATCCTAAAATTGTGTCATATTCACATGAAAAATCCTTATCTTTCTAGTCTTTTGTAGTCTCTAGGGGTCCATTCAAATCTTCCAATAGTGGTTTTAAAAAGGGATGCTAGATCCTGACTCCATTTGAGCCCAATGAGAACGTTTCCATCGATGGTATAGGTCTCATAGTATCACAGTGCAGGGTATTTATGAGGACCAATTGTCAAGAGTCTTCACTGACCTCATGGAGGTTAGAAAACAGTCGGTTCCTGTTTGCAGAATCATAGTTTATAGTACAGACAATATCTCCATCTCTATCTGTGCCACACATGAGAGTAATAGCCAACACTTTTGTAGCGTTTACGCATAAGGCACTGTTCTCAGTGCTTTAGCTAGCTTCAAAACCAATTTATGAGGTCTTGAATATAATTATCATACTTACTTTACAAATGAAAAACCTGACACATAGGGATATCTAGTAACCTGTCCATGGTTGCACAGCTAGGAAGTCCATAAGCCAGGATATGAACCAGGCGATCTTCTCAGGTATCTGTGCTCTTATATGCTCTACTATGCTGCCTAGAGTTGCATACTCAAGAAACTGTCAAACATTTTAAATAGAAATGGATAGTAACATTTCTTATTTGGTTTCTCTCTCTCTTCTCCCAGCCCTCCCTTGGGGAAAATCAACATTCACTTTTCCTTTGCAAAAGGAAATGAAATGGTGTTTTCTGGACTTGGTGGATCTTTGCACACACAGAGTTCCGTGCCACAACTCACTCACATTAAAGCCAAAGAGCCAAGGAAGATGGCGCCTGTGACACGACATGTTCTTTATCCTGACTTCTCTTCTGCCAATAACTTTGCTGAAACTTAATATGACAGCACATTGGAAGGGGGGCTCCATGATGTCGCTCATCTATTTCAAAATATACTTTATTTAGATACCAGAGAAAACCACTCAGACACTGTCATAGGGAATTGTTTCACTTGTTCGTGTAGTTAAGCAACTACAGATCTTCCACCAGGCTGTGAAAGACAAAAGTACAGTCCCTGTGCTCAAGAGCTTTGTATTCAAAGAGAGGATTGACATGTCTTGAACGTACCCCCAGAAAGATCTACTCGTGTTTGGAACAAGCCTAAAGGGAGTTTTCTCCATAAAGAATTTTGTTGGATATCATTGACCTAGTCTCCTATTTCTCAGGGAAAATGGTGACTATCAGACAGGAACTGCCTCAGCTTCCTCCCTCCAACCCATAAATCTCTGTACCTACCTGTACTTCATGTCCTTTGAATCTCAAGTGTGGGTCGAGAAAGGGGGCCTGCTAGTGCAAAAATAAACAGACAAATGAGTCAGGATGAAAATCCCAAAGGACACCTTAGAGTTTAAAAGGAATAGTACATTATAAAGGTGATATTTCAAATTAATAGGAGAAATAGATAATATTGAAATAAATGTTTCTACATCTGTCAGTTAACAATTCGATATAATAAATAAATATACATAATACAACAAGATCACCAAGTTCTTGATTGCTAATAATGGATAGTTTAAGCTGAAAAGAAATGTATTGTTGTTGTTGTTAGGTGCCGTTGAATTGATTCCAATTCATAGCGACCCTACGTACAACAGAACAAAACACTGCCCGGTCCTGAGTCATCCTCGCAATCCTTGCTATGCTTGAGCCCATTGTTGTAATCACTGTGTCAGTCCATCTCACTGAAGGTCTTTCTCTCCTTTGCTGACCCTCTACCCTACCAAGCATGATGTTCTTCTCTGGGGACCAATCCCTCCCTGATAACATGTGCAACATATGTGAGACATAGTCTCGCCATCCTTGCCTCTAAGGAGCATTCTGGTTGTACTTCTTCCAAGACAGATTTGTTCATTCTTTTGGCAGTCCATGGTAGGTTCAGTATTCTTTGCCACCACTGCAATTTATAAATGTCAATTCTTCAGTCTTCCTTATTCATTGACCAGCTTTTGCATGCATATGAGGAGATTGAAAACACCATGGTCTTTTGCAGCAAATTTGCCTAATGCAATGCAATGAAATGAAATGTGTTAGACAAACATTTATTAATGAGACAATTAATGAGAAACCTGTTGCTATGGATTAAATTGTGTCCCCAAAAAAGTTACGTTGAAGCCCTAAACCCTGTACCTGTAAGTATCACCCTGTTTGGAATTAGAAGTTTTCTTTTATTATGTTAATTAGGTTACAGGGGTGTAGAGTGAGTCCAAATCTTAATCCCCCTTCTTAGTGGTGTTTTATAAAAAAGGGAAAACAGACACTAAGAGACACACATGGGGGAAAGAGACCCTGTGAGAAATCTTCTACAGTGAAACCTGTGAGAGCTGGAACTCCACGGGCTGCCTTGTTTTTTCCTGGTCTCACAAGTTTTCTCCCCTTGACAGACCGCAGTCTTACTAACGCTTGTTTTAGTGGAAAATATTTGCATTTTCCATCTCTGACAGGTTTCCACCTTACACAGGTCCCAGCTTTTGAAGGTTTTACTGTACAAGCCAAGGAATGCCCAGGGCTACTGACAAGGAGAGACCCTCCCCCCCCTTAGAGTCTATGCCTTGATTTGGACTTCCAGCCTCCAAAATTGTGAGACAATAAATTCCTATTCTTTAAAGCCCCGTATTTTGGGTATTTGTGTTATGACAGCTCTTGCAGACTAAGACACCTATGAAACCGTCTGGGAAATAAGGCCACATATTGTGGTTATGTGGAGTCCCTGGATGGTGCAAATGGTTAACATGCTCTGCTGTTAACCAAAAGGTTGGAGGTTCAAGTCCACCCAGAGTCACCTTAGAAGAAGGGGCTAGCAATCTACTTCGAAAAAAATCAGCCATTGATAACTGGCCACAGTTCTACTCTGATACCCATGGGGTCTCCATGAATTGGAATCGACTTGACTGCAACTGATTATTACAGTTATGCAGACTGGGCATTGGGCTGAAGGAGTGACTGGGGGATGAAATCCAGCCCACATTCTGCTCACAAATCCATGTATCCTGGTGAGTGCCACATAAGCCCAGAGAAAAAATGCTTTATGTCTTCACACAAAAGCTGTGTCTATTTGCCAAGCTGTGGATCCAGCATTTGGTGACCACATTAAGGGGTTCTTTTTTCCTAATTTGCACAAGGGCACTCGATAGGCTAGTGGTGGCCTGGTCCCAGGACTAACCTGGTTGGTACTAAATACTGAATGCCACAGCTAACACCACCTCTGGGCCCAAGATAGAACCACTACTACAGAAAAGAATTTGAAACTGCCCCTCACCCCCCCCCCCACACTTTTTTTTTAAACCTCCCTAACTCCAGGAGTAGCCAGCTGGCCAAGTTGATGTCTCATATCCACAGTCTAATTATTTGGGATGTGGAAAAGCTTTTTAACTTCATTAAACACACAGTAGCATATTCCTAGTGCATCAAAAATAATTCAGATGCTAGAAATAAAAAATGTAATACCAGTTTGCTAAAAGTTATACAGTAAAAAAATACACAAGAAGAAAAATTAAAGTAGATATTTATCAAATCTTAGGGCAATACATTGTTCTTATATGTTTACTTTATAAACAGAAAACAGAAGAAAGAACTATAAAGGCAAAAATTGATACATGCAGGGCAGAATTAGAAATTCTGTATCAAAAAAACATAAATTATGAGTTAAATGAGAAAAAGAGGGGAGTGATAAACACATAACAGAAACAAAGCTCTAATAAGCTTATCTTATTAAAAAATCCTTAATAATCGGTAAGAAAAATACCCGATTAAAGAATGGGCAAAGGCTATAAACAGACAATTCACAGGAGAAATAAAGAAGGAATGTGAGTAATGTTTGGCCTTTCCAGCTGTCCGTCCTTCCCTCGTGGATGAGCTGACCCTTGACTCTTGCCCTGGCTGGGAGTCTGCAACCAGGCCTGGGACTGACTGTCTATGAACCCAGTCTACCATAGAAGATGAGGATGTAACTGAAAGAAAAACAAAAACAAAAAACACACGCTTATTTGGAAAAGTCAACCACAAGAGAAATGACTCTGAGTAAGAAAGAACTATAAAGTGAAATGTTAGCAAAGGAGATACTTCAAGACAAAGTAAAAGGCTTAGGAGGCCCTTTATCACATTATCTCATTTAATCCTCAAACAACTATAACGTAGATATTTTTTATAATTCCCATTTTACAGCAGAAAACTAAAAGCCCAGAAAGCTAAAGAGACTCATCCAAGGTACTTCAAGCATGTGGAAGAGCCAGAATTTGAACATAGTGATGTGCATAGTTTATCTCTGTTTTAGTTTTCAACTTGTCAAAAATATTTATGGTATTTATACTGCCATAGAACAAATAGAACTGTGACTTATGTCTCAGAAGCACCATGGATGATTTCATGTGCTATCACGTTTCAGACAATTACATTTCATTTCTGCCTGGAACTTTGGAGAATTGCACTGTCACGTGGGTGGGGCCTTTAGAACCCTGTGGTGGGGGCGTAGATGGGTGCTATAATTTACTGTGTCTTGGTATGTCTCCTGCTTCTGTCCCGCCAATCTCATACTTGTTAAGCCCTTTCTTTCCTGAGGAACAACAGTATAGACAAAAAGCTCCTCTCTGAGTAGTAGTGCTTCCATAGAGATGCTAAGCTAATTCTTTGAGCTTCCCTCTCCTGCTAGCCCTCCCCTTCAGGCCACCCTCCCCTCTTCCTCACTCTTTGCAGCTGCAGAATCATCACTACATCTCCGCTCATTGTAAGTGACCAGACTAGGCAAATAGGAAGACGAATGGTTAGTCAGGGAAATTTGGGCCACCATGATGGGAAAGGTGCGGAGGAAAACATTATGGCCAGAGTCCCTTTGAAACACTCTGACAGTTGACAGATGAGTATCCATAAAATGACAAAGGCCTCCCTGTGTAAAGCCCTTTGCCACCAGTACTTCTCCCTGGGAAACTAACTGCCCTCAACTGTCAGTGAAAATATTATTATTTTTTTTCTTGTAATTATTCTCATCTCTGTTTCTATAACCACAAAATAGCCTGCATTTTGCATACTTGGGTTTTCTCCATTGTGGTGACTACTGCCCACCCCCTCCAATCTTCTCAATAAGAAGTGATGATCTATCCTGTTGACTATTATAACTGGGATAGTCAACTGGATTGTGTAATTGTATGAAATCTATTTGTGGTTACTAGTGACACATATTAGGAGAACCCTAAGATTTTTAAAAGTGGTGTTAATGATCCCTAAGGATCTATGAACCAGATCTGTATATGTTCACAAAGGTTTGAGTCTGCAGCAAACAATGGTTACTAAAAATGATGCTGTATGCTTCTTCAAAGAAGCCCTGCTGATGTGACTATGCAGTTTCTTATTTATTTTCTCTATCCCATTGCTTTCTGTAACAGAAAATATTTTAAAAAGAGAGGAGACGGAAGAAGACAGGAAACCTGAGGGGGTTGGGATATTGAGACAAAACGTAGAAACCCTAAAACAGAAGGGTCCTCTTTCCTGTAGGATTCCTTTATCTTGAGAATCCTTGGAGGATTCAGGGGGAGGCATTTTCTCCTCTAAGATGATAAGCTTGTATTCAGAGCCTCTCTTGATCTTTTTTCTCTAGAGCAGCACTGGCCAATAGAATTTTCTGTAATGATAGAAGTGTTCAATATGTGCATTGCCCAATAGGTAGTCTCATGTGGCTACTGAACACGTGAAATGTGGTTAGTATGACCAAGGATCTGGACTTCAAATTTTATTTAATTTGAATTTAAATTTAAATAACCACATGGGACTAGTGGCTACAGCATTGGACAGCGCAGCTCTAGAGGGATCCCCATGTCTACTTCAGTGCAGTTTCTGAACTATCTGACTACTGTGGGTATCAACTTCAGAGGATGAACTAAAAGTTAGCCACAAATCTCAAGTACAAAATCTTACGAGATTAAGTCATTTAACACAGTGTTAAGCAGAAATGGAACCCTTTCAGGAATTCCTGGTAAACACTCCCTCTTCCTCTCCATAGGCTTTTCCTGTGAGCCTAACCTTGGGATGTTCTTGTTCTGCCCCAAGCTTGGCCTAAACTCTATTTCATACCTTTGTCTTTGAAAAAGAGAGTGGATGCTTTGCTTTTTTGGACTTCAAGCCAATTTCCATTGGCTTCAAATTAGACTTTCCTTCCTGTCAGCTACCTGATTCACCAACTTTGCCAGCATCTACTGGACTCTGAGCCTAGGAAATGCTTGACCAGTTTTTCCCCAGCTTCTCAGCCCAGCTTCCATCTTAGTGGGTGACACCGGCTGGGTTCTCGTCCCCTCAGCTCTGTCCTTCCTGTATAGCTCCACCTCTACTTTCTGTTCTTGCTCTTCAGATTTTGAGCTTCCTTCTGCAGTATCTCCTCCTCATTCTACAATCTATAGCTTGGCTCTTTACATGTCTTGGAATTCTCCATTCATACATTCAGTGGGATCCCATTCTCGGGTAGCTTCAGAATTCAAGTATGCACTTGGTTTGTTAAAGAAAATTTCCTCATCACTCTGCAAATTCTCAGCATTGTTTACCTATCACATCAGTTTTTACAACGTTTAAGCTCTCTCACTTACATTTTGCCACATTTGCTTTCACTCTTCTTCAAGCTTGTTTTTCAATCTACTGTCCCATTTTTGAGAAGGTATTAGAGGTGATTTTTGTTTTTATTGTCATTTCATTCCCCTTCACATTCACATATGACTGCATGCACAGGTAGGCATTTATTAGAATAATTCATTAATCCATAATATAAACTCAGTATGGAGAGACTTTTAAATATAGTATCACAATATAATCAGAGATATCTATGGATATATATTATACCCTCCCCCTAAAAAAACAAAACTCTTTTCTGTCAAAAAGCAGTAAGTAAGCTAAGGTGATGAGGTCTATGAAAGCATTTTGTAACTTGTACAGCACCAGTGTGAATTTTTGTCATTATTATTTCAACAGCACTCCTGGAGGACCAGCCTTTGGGTGATTGTTTCTGAGTAATAAGTGGACACATTTTAGGCTTCTGCCTACCCCATTTTCCCTGGACATTGCTGGCCCTGCTAACACTGGAATGCTATCAGATCCTATTATCTGTATATAACTCTGCTCCCACTCTTATTGACTGAACCAGAGGTGGGGACTTGATCCACACTAAGAAAATGGCATTGGACCTCTTCGGAATTTGATTTGGGATTGAAATACAAGTGGTCAGTTTGGGCTGGTCTCTTGACTGGAGGAGATATATATATATCACCTACTCCTCACTTATCAACTATCTTGTTATCCAACATTTCACATTTATGATAATAGTAAAAAATCCACTATCTGAATATTTTGCTCATTAACAACATACATCTGGTAGAAATGAATGCTGAGGTGCAAGACGAGAATAACACTGGCTGTGATGGTTAAGGGTATATCTCAACTTGGCTGGGGGGTGATTCTCAGTGGTTTGGCAGTTATGTAATAATGTAATTTGTCAGTTATGTAATGATGTAGTCATCCTTCATTTTGTGATCTGATGTAGTCATCCTCCATTTTCCCCAAATCCCATATGTCTATTTTTGCATAACGACCTGGTCTTTGGAACCTAACTATGTCTATAAGTTATAAGTGAGGAGTTGGTGTGTTTGTATATATATATACATATATGTGTGTGTGTGTGTATGTGTGTGTGTGTATCTATCATCTATGGAGGGAAAATCTTCAACCTTCTAATTAGACTGAAAATGTAATAAAGTAGGTCTTCAGGAATAGAAAGAAAGGGAAGGAAATTATATCCATGAAGAAAAGCAGAAATAAGAGATAAAGACTGAGTTTTGATGGCCTCTCAGTTCCCAGCTCTAGATCCTTTTTGGTATCTGGTTGCTTTCCTGCTCTTCATACCTCAGTATATGTATGTGAATGCTTGTTTCTGTTGTTGTTAGGTGTTGTTGAGTTGGTTCTGACTCATGGCGAACCTATGTACAACAGAATGAAACACTGCCTGGTCCTGTACCATCCTTATAATCGTTGTTATGCTTGAGCCCATTGTTGCAGCCACTGTATCAATCTATCTCATTGAAGGTCTCTCGCTTTTTTGCTGACCCTCTACTTTACCAAGCATGATGTCTGTCTCCAGGGACTAGCCCCTCCTGATAACATGTCCAAAGAATGTGAGACGAAGTCTCACCATCCTTGCATCTAAGAAGCATTCTGGCTGTACTTCTTCCAAGACAGATTTGTTTGTTCTTCCAACAGTCCCTGGTATATTCAACATTCTTTACGTCAACACCATAACTCAAAAGCGTCAATTCTTCTTTGATCTTACTTATTCATTGTCCAGCTTTCGCATGTATATGAGGCAATTGGAAACATTATGGCTTGGGTCAGGTACACCTTAGTCCTTAAAGTGACGTCTTGTTTCTGTTACTTACAATCAAAGAGTTCAAACCAATACAAGCATAATGCTGAGGAAGTGAAGATCATGAACACAATCTAATTAACCCCATGTTGTTCTATGGGCATAGGCTATACCTTTTGTATGGTTAGCTATGGTATAAAACCATGCTTGTCATCACAAAGGTGAAGAATGTTGGTGGAACAGTACAAATCCATCATTGCCTCTAGAAACACACCAAACTGCATTGATATTTTGAGCCTGGTGTCTAGCAGGGTGAAAATAAATTGAATTTGTGAGTGACCATGGGCATGGTCCTGCGAGGCACCTATGCAGATTGCATACTTTTATAATGTTAGGGCCTAAGAGGTCCTGGGGGCCACACCCATGAAATTCCTGTTGCTAGGGATTATGGTTCTCATACGTGATAAACAGCTACATGAATTCAGATCAAGCTATCTCCAGCAAATGTTTGTTTGGGATATAGGTACATAGCTCCTGCTGTATCTGTAGGCAGCCCCTCAGCCAACACACAGTACAAGTGTGCATGGGATTGTATGTGTGTGGTGGGTCCTCGTGGACAGATGGGAGGAAGGAGTGAGTCCCAGAGGCACAGAAGATGAATGCTTGTGATAACAGAGTTCTAGTTTTCTCAGCCAGTATGACTGTGTTTTTGATGTGTACAGCTTGAAGTCACAATGAACTATCTCCTGGTTGTTTTTATGTTTAAGCTGGAAAACATTGTCTTCTCTACTGCATATTTGCACATAGTAAACTGAGACCCCACATGTTTCAGAGCAGAACTGAAATCCACTGGGTTTTCAATGACTGTAATCTTACGGAAGTATATCTCCAGGTCTTTCCTCTGCAGTGCCGCTGAGTTAATTAGAATTACCAACCTTTCGGATAGTAGCCAAGAGCAAGGGGTTTGCGCTACACAGGGACCTTATTTATGTGTATCAGGGACCTTAGCATACAAATGTATCCTGAGGTTACTTTTTTCAATGTTACTACTCATGAAAAAGTTTTTATTTCCTCTTCTAGGAACTAATTCAATGAAAATAAATGAAAGAGAAGGACCAGATATCTGTCCTTTCCTAGTGCAAATCAGGCTGCAAAGTCCAGTTCACCTTATGTAAGGGATATCTGGAGTCCCTGAGTGATACAGTTGGTTAATGTGGTAGGCTGCTAATCACAAGGTTGGAGGTTCAAGTTCACCCAGAGGAGCTTTAGAAGAAAGACTTGGAAATTGACTTCCACAAAATCAGCCATTGAAAACTCTACGAAGCACAGTTCTACTCTGGTACACATGAGGACACCATGAGTAGAAACAGACTTGATAACAGCAGCAAAGTACTTCCATTCACGCTTTAGAGAAAGGAGCTAAGAAAGGGCTATCCATCTTTGAAAGAAGAGTCATCACTCAGATACCACAGGGCATTTTTCTCAACTAGCCACATGAGATCTCCTTCCTCTTCTAATAAAAAAGAAAATAGAGATGGATAATGCCCACCCTACATTTTTCACAGTGTTGGTATAAAAATCAAACAAGACAAAGTGTAAAAGTGCCTGGAAACAACAAAACATAACAACAATATGAGACTTTTTTCTGCTTTAACAAAGATTATTACATATACAAATATATTCTATTTGTAATATTTGTCATACTGTGTGGCTCGTGTGTTGCTGTGATGCTGGAAGCTATGCCACCAACATTTCAAATATAAGCAGGGTAACCCATGGTGGACAGATTTCAGCTGAGCTTCCAGACTAAGACAAAGAAGAAGGACTTGGCGATCTACTTCTAAAAAGTGGCCAGTGAGAACTTTATGAAGAGCAGTGGAACACAGTCTGATAGAGTGCCAGAATATGAACCCCTCAGGTTGGAAGACACTCAAAATATGACTGGAGAAGAGCTGTCTCTTCAAAGTAAAGTTGACCTTAATGATGTGAATGGAGTAAAGCTTCTGTGACCTTCATTTACTGATGTAGCACAATTCAAAATGAGAAGAAATAGCTGAAAACATCCATTAATAATCAAAACGTGGAATGTACAAAGTACGAATTTAGGAAAATTGGAAGTTGTCAAAAATGAAATAGAATGTTGAAGGTCGATATCCTAGGCATTGGTGAGCTGAAATGGACTGGTATTGGCCATTTTGAATAGGACAATCATTTGGCTTACTCTACCAGAATCAATAAATTGAAGAGGAATAGCATTGCATTCATTGTCAAAAAGAACATTTTAAGATCTATCCTGAAGGACAACGCTGTCAGTGATAGGAAAATATCCTTACGTCTACAAGGAAGACCAGTTAATACGAATGTTATTCAAATTTACCCACCAATTGCTAATGCCAAAGATGAAGAAACTGAAGACTTTTACTAACTTCTGCAGTCTGAAATTGATCAAACACAAAATCAAGATGCATACATAATTACTGGTGAATGGAATGTGAAAATAAGAAACAAAGAAGAAGGATCAGTAGTTAGAAAATACGGCCTTAGTAAAAGAAAGACGCTGGAGATCACATGATAAAATTTTGCAAGACCAATGACCTATTCATTGGAAATGCCTTTTGCAACAACATAAACAGCAAGTATACACATGGACCTTGCCAGATGGAATACACAAGAATCAAATCAACTACATCTGTGGAAAGACATTATGGAGAAGCCCAATATTATCAGTCAGAAAAAGGCCAAAGGCCGACTACAGAATAGACCAATAATTCCTCATATGCAAGTTCAAGCTGAAGCTGAAGAAAATTAAAACAAGCCCATGAGAGCCAAAGTATGACCTTGAGTATATCCCACCTGAATTTAGAGACCATCTCAAAATAAATTTGACACATTGACCAATAATGACCGAAGACCAGACGAGTTGTTGGACGACATCAAGGACCTCATACATGAAGAAAGAAAAAGGTCATTAAAAAGACAGGAAAGAAAAAAAGACCAAAATGGATGTCAGAAGAGACTCTGAGGCTTGTTCCTGAATGTAGAGCAGCTAAAGTGACTGTAAGAGATGATGAAGCAAAAGAGCTGAAGGGAAGATTTTAAAGAATGGCTAGAGAAGACAAAGTAAAGTATTATAATGAACCAGAAGACCTGGAGTTAGAAAACCAAAATGGAAGAATACACTTGGATTTCTCAAGCTGAAAGAACTGAAAAAAAAATTCAAGCCTCACGATGCAATTTTGAAAGATTCTCTGGGCAAAATATTGAACAATACAGGAAGCATCAAAAGAAGATGGAAGGAATACATGGAGTCACTATACCAAAAAGAACTGATCAGCATTCAACCATATCAGAGGTAGCATATGATCAAGAACTTATTGTATTGAAGGAAGAATTCCAAGCTGCCCTGACGGCATTGGTGAAAAACAAGGCTGCAAGAATTGACTGAATACCAACTGAGATGTTTCAACAAACAGATGCAGTGCTTGAGGTGCTCACTCGTCTATGCCAAGAAATTTGGAAGATAGCTACCTAGTTAACCGACTGGAAAAGATCCATATTTGTGCCCATTCCAAAAGAAAGGTGATTCAACAGAAAGCAGAAATTATCAAACAGTATCATTAACATTAAGAAGAAAACAAACAAACCCATTGCCGTCAGCTCAATTCCAACTCCTACTGACTCTGTGTGACTGAGTAGAACTGCCCCATTGGGTTTTCAAGGAGCGACTGGTGGATCAAACTACCAACCTTTTGGTTAATAGCCAAGCTCTTAACCAATGTGCCACCAGGGCTCCTCATTAATATTAAACACAAGTAGAATTTTGCTGAAGATAATTCAAAAACAGTTGCAGCAGTACATCGACAGGGAAGTGCCAGAAATTCAAGCCAGATTCAGAAGAGGTCGTGGAATGAAGGATATCATTGCTGATGTCAGATGAATCTTAGCTGAAAGCAGAGACTACCAGAAAGATTTTTACCTGTGTTTTACTGACTGTACAAAGGCATTAGACTGTGTGGATCATAACAAATTATGGACTAAATTGTGAAGAATGAAAATTCCAGAACACTTAATTGTGGTCATGTGGAACCTATATATAGTCTTTCAAATAGAAAAAGGGGAGACTGCGGATTTAAAATCAGGAAAGGTGTGCATCAGCTTCGTATCTTTTCACCATACTTACTCAATCTACATGCTGAGCAAATATTCCAAGAAGCTGGGCTATATGAAGAAGAACTTGGCATCAGGATTGGAGGAAGACTCATTAACAACCTGCAATATGCAGATGAAACAACCTCATTTGCTGAAAAGGAAGAGGACTTGAAGCACTTACTGCTGAAGATCAAAGACTACAGCCTTCAGTATGGATTACACCTCAACATAAAGAAAACAAAAATCCTCACAACTGGACCAATAAGCAGCATCATGATAAATGGAGAAAAGACTGAAGTTGTCAAGGATTTCATTTTACTTGGATCCACAATCAACGTCCATGGAAGCAGCAGCCAAGAAATCAAATGGCGCATTGCATTGGACAAATCTGCTGCAAAGGACCTCTTTAAAGTGTTGAAAAACAAAGATGTCACTTTGAGGACTAAGATGTGCCTGACCCAAACCATATTCTCATTTGCCTCATATGCATGTGAAAGCTGGACAATGAATAAAGAAGACTGAAAAAGAATTGATGCCTTTGAAATATGGTTTTAGCAAAGAATATTTAATATATCATTGACTTTCAGAAGAACAAACAAATCTGTCTTGGAAGAAGTAAAGCCAGAATGCTCCTTGGAAGTGAGGATGGCAAGACTTTGACTCATGTATTTGGACATGTTATTAGGAGCGACCAATCGCTGGAGAAGGACATCAAGCTTGGTAAGGTAGAGGGTCAGCAAAAAAGAGGTAGACCCTCAATGAGATGGATTGACACTGTGGCTGCAACAATGGGCTCAAACATAGCAACAATCGTGAGGATGGTGAAAGATTGGGCAGTGTTTTCTTCTGTTGTACATAGGATCACTGAGTCAGAATCGAGTTGACGGCACCTAACAGCAATAACATTTATATATATACATAGATATATACATATGCATATATATACATATATATACATATATATGTATATTGATTTATATAAACCAAATAAAAACCAAATCCATTGCCATTGAGTTGATTCAGACTCATAGAGCCCCTATAGGACAGAGTAGAACTGCCCCGTAGTGTTTCCACAGAGTGGTTGGTGAATTCAAACTACTGACCTTTTTTGTTAGCAGCCAAGCTCTTAACCACTGTGCCACCAGGGCTCCACTGATTTTTATATATATATATGTGTATGTATGTGTGTGTGTGTGTGTGTGTATGTATGTATAAATAATACTTCTTTAGGCAAAAGGAAATATATTAAACATTAGAAAGTAATATTAGAGGATAATAAATATATCATTTTTAAATGAAATAAAATTTACTGAAAATAAAATAAAAATATATACATAGACATACATTCATATTCATATATGTATATGCATTCTTCAAGTGACTTCAATGTTTTAACCTTTGGTCTCACATCTCCCTTCATAAAATATACTTTCAAACATTTTATCTTTATGAAACGAGGATATTTTATCACAAATTCAATATGAAAAAGAAATTTGCAGCTACAGGTCTACAGGGAAAAAAATCTAAATGAGTCCATTAACGATAACTAAAAAGTCAGTCCATCACAAATGGACAGGGGAAGTAAACAGTTACATTTAATGAAACTAGTTAAGGAAATAAATCATTCTCTATTCCTCTTTTCCCCAATGCCAACACTTCATGATTAGGTTTTTGAAACCAAGTGTTTGGAGACAAAGTTAATTCTAAGTGCGTTTCTCAGCTATTTAAATAGCAAGTCTTTCTCTCATGTTTACTTAAATACACACACAGAGCTGCATGAAGTCCAAACACTGAACACTTTATATACTGGGACTATGTAGTATCAGTACAAATGAGACTCTATGTGATAAGATACATCATGCTTATACCCTACTCTTTGCTGTTCCAAAAGGAATTTTTAAGATAAAATCGTTGAAATTAATTATTCTAAAACTTGAATTTTACTATCATAATAAATACCAAATGTTACATTTAGACTCACATACTACATATTGTATGACAGAGATTTCTATTTAGGCCTCTAGGGCTTCACTTTAAAAAAAGTTGAAAAAATGTTCCACAAACCTTTATGGAAAGCTCATTATATAACATTTGCTATTCAAGGAAATTGGAATACATCTGTAAACAAAGGAAAATATATTAAACTATTGTCTTCTAATTAGAAGATAATATTAAAAGAAAACAAACCCGTTGCTGCTGAGTCCATTCTGACTTACCGCAACCCCATGTGTTACCGAGAAGAACTGCTCCATACGGTTTTCTTGCTTGTAATCTCCATGAAGCAGATCGCCAGGCTTTTTTTTCCATGGCACCTCTAGGTGGGTTCAAACAGCCAACTTTTAGCTTAGTAAAAAAACCAAAACCAAACCCCTTCCAGTCCATAGCAACCCTATGGGATCCATAGGGTTTCCAAGGCTGTAATCTTTACAGAAGCAGATTTCCACATCTTTCGCCCACTCAGCAACTGGTGGGTTCGACCTACCAATCTTTTTGGTTATCATCCAAGGGCTTTCACCACCGCACCACCAGGAGTCCACTTTAGGTTACTAGTCCAGAGTAAACCATTTGTACCACTCAGGGACCCTCAAAGATAATAGTAAAAAACCCGCTGCCGTCGAGTCGATTCCGACTCACAGCAAGCTTATAGAACAGAGTAGAAATTCCCCAAAGGGTTTCCGAGGAGCGGCTGGTGGATTCGAACCGCCGACCTTTTGGTTAGCAGCCGTAGCTCGGCGTAGCTCTTAACTACTGCACCAGCAGGGCTCCAAGATAATACTAGAAGGTAATAAATAATTTTTAATGAAAAAAGTTAAACATAATATTTTTTGCTTTTCTAAATGGCATTGCCTTAAAAGTAGTTAAAAATATATAACTGTAATTTACCTGTTCCCTAATTTGTAAAAGTAATAGTTCTCTTCCATAAACCAATGTTTTATTTAGATGTATCAACAGGAAGAAGGTTTTCTTTTCTTTTCTTTCTGAATTCATTTGACCTTGCAAAGCATGCACGGTGATGCTGCATTAGCGAAAGAGTTTTGGTCCAAGAACATCCCACCCTCTCTCTTCCTTCCTCCTCCCCTCTCTCCTTCCTTCCTTCCTTTCCTCCTTTCTTCCTTCCACATTGCTTGGCAGAATGTTAGTAGTTGTAGGTGAAAAATAGACATAATTTTGTTTTGTTTTTCCTTCGAAGAAAATTGAGGGTGGAAATAAAATTAAAGAGCATGGCTGTGCATGACACAAATTAACATTTTTGTGAGAATTTCTCCACGGTTCTTGGCAGCACAGGTGAAGAGTAGGAAGAACAGTGCATTAAATGATGCACTCGTCGGTTCTAGTTTTTGCCTTGATGAAATTTTTTTTCTAAACTTATGTGAGTGCATTCAATTCCCTACATTTAAGCTTCTTCATTTGAAAAATGAGAGTTGGATCAGATGACCCTAAAGGTCACTTTTAGATATAAAATTCTACTATTCCCAGTGGTAAAAATATAATACGTAGTTCTGGGCATAAAAAATAAAAAGTGTTGTAAACAAAAATATCACTAAATTGTTGTTGTTAGGTGCCATCGAGTCGGTTCCAGCTCATAGCAACCTTATGTACAACAGAGTGAAACACTGCCTGGTCCTGTGCCATCCTTGCAATCACTGTCATACTTAAGCCCATTGTTGCAGCAACTGTGTCAATCCATCTCATTGAGGGTCTTCAGTAAATATTAACCCTAAAAATGAACAAAGCAAAAGGCAAAAATTTAATTATGAGTATATTAAAACTAAAGACTATGGTGGTGGTGGTGTTAGTTGCTGTTAAGTCGACTCTGACCAACTGCGATCTGATGTATATCAGAACAAAACATTGCCCAGTTTTGCACCATTCTCATAATTGTTGGTATGTATGAGTTACGTTTAATTCCCAAGACCATAGCAAGCTTCCGGAAGGAAATAAAGGTGTGGGTACTGACACAAAATTAAACAAATGACAGTCTTTGCAGCCCACCTAGAAGAACAATTGGGATGTCTCATTTCCTATTTTTTTTTTCTCCTTCCCCAACAGTGTCCTGGTTGTATCTTGTGGTCTCCTTGGAAGCCGTTAAAGTTTTCCTCTCATTGTCATATGTGCTGCTCTGTGTCCCAAGGCCAGATGCCTATAAGAGCCGTGTCATCTTCAATGGCAACTACAGTCACCACCTTACATATTGGTTCAGCCCAACCATGCTCAGAGAACACTTATTCCCAGATCCACCAATACCAACTTCACCGCTTTGGTGGCCCCCAATACTGTCCTCATGGTGGTGGGAGAGAGCTTCTTTAAAGGCTTTCATTCCATGCTTTGCTTCTTCAGTTTCCTTATAGTTTCCTCTCTTTCAATTAATTTATTCCTTCATTCAGTGTCTATTATATAGAAAACTCTGTGCTAGAAACCAGGGATACAAGGGTATTTAAGGGAGACAGTATGGTAGGGAAGACAGGTATAGAGCAAGTGTTTGTTAAAATAGAATCTTGAAAGCTCTATAAAAATGTATGGTGAGTTTCCCCAGGGCTATTTTGGAAGCCATTTGAGAGGCATCATCCCATTGCAGAATCTCAAGTGTCCTATCAGAGGCAATCAAACCAGTGTCTCAAGATTGCACTTAGACATGACAACCCTGTCTAGCCCCCCAAAAAATTTTCTTCCAATCTTTGAACTGTTTTTGTCCCCTCTTTGCTCAAGAGTCTCACTATTACAGAATTCTGGGGCCAGACTCTCAGTCCCCAAGTGTTCTTTGCCATACTGTTGTTCTTCCATGCCAGGGTTTATGAGGTACACATGCATAGAGGGGTGAGAACATGGACTGCTGGGCTCAAATCACAGTTACAGCACTCTCTGTCTGTGTGATCTTAGGTATGTTATTTAACCTCTCCAATCCTCAGTTTCTTCATCTGTAAAATGGGGAACTCATAAGGTTATTACAAGGATTAGTTGAGATATTTGTGCTTCACATATGCCTTGTTATAATAAACCAAAAAACCCATTTCTGTCGAGTCCATTTCAACTCATAGAGACCCCTATAAGACAGTGTAGAACTGCCCCATAGGATTTCCAAGGCTGTAAATCTGTACAGGAAGCAGACTGCCACATCTTTCTCCCATGAAGAGGCTGGTGGGTTCGAACCACTGACCTTTCATTTAGAGGCCAAGCACTTAAGCATTGCACCACCCTTTGTTCATAATGTTGTTGTTAGGTGCCATTGAGCTAGTTCTGACTCATAGTGAATCTACATAAAATAGAATGAAACACTGCCCGGTCCTGTGCCTTTCTCACAATCATTGCTATGTTTGAGACCATTGTTGCAACCACTGTGTCAATCCATCTCGTTGAAGGTCTTCTTCTTTTTCATTGATCCTCTACTTTACCAAGTATGATATCCTTCTCCAGGGACTGGTTCTTCCTGTAACGTGTCCAAAGTACATGAAATGAAGTCTTGTCCTTGCATCTAAGGAGCATTCTGGCTATACTTTGTACAAGACAGATTTGTTCGTTCTTCTGGCAGTCTATGGTATATTCAATATTCTTTGCCAACACCATAATTGTTCATAATAGCCCCTCAAAAATGTTAGCTCTTGTGATTTCCCTATTCTCTGGAACCTTGTTTCTGTTTGCATACAGGTATTGAAATAAAATGGACAAAAATGTAGTACTTGATCATGATGATAGAGTTGTGGGTGATCTTTAAATATGTCTCAATTTCTGCTGCTGTATTTTGTTCATCAGATACATATTATATACTTGAATTTTTTTCTTTATACAGGTAGCACATGTGTATGGTAGAAATTGTGAAAATTCAAGTAAGTAAAAGAGAAGAGAAAATGTCACCCATAATCTCACAACTCAGAGGAATCTACTGTCAAAATAAATTTATTAATTTCTGGGTTAAATGGTGATAAACTTGCCAGAAGTATTTAGAAAATAGGGGCAGATGCTGATGTGGAGCTAACTTAATGAAGACAAGAAGGCACTGACATGTTCAGGTAGGGTTTTGACTGAAGGTCATGAAGACTCCACCTCTATCCATGTAGCTTATCTAGGAGGAGGGGGGCCCAGGTCTAGGAAATCATAAGAACCAAGAAACCCTAGCTCATCCCCTGCCAGCCATGGGGCACTACGAGCCTTGTTTGCACTGACCTTCGACCCTTCTCTCCGGGAAAACGGAAGTCCTCTTGGAAGACTCTACCTTTCTCTACCAAGTTATCCTACAAATATACACAATCAGCCTCATATTTAGTGCCAGCTTTGTAACAGGCCTTAGGTCACTTTCTGCCCCTTTTTACCCCACTTTCCTGCCTCACTGCTTGTTTATCCCTGCTGTTATTTATGAGAAAGAAACTAGAACACATAGCCAATCTTGTTCATATTACCTCCTGGCCTCCCTGATTTCCTTCTCAGTCTTATTTTTCTCCATAGTTTATACTATCTTACATACTAACATATTTTGCTTTTTTATTAGTTTATTGTCTCTCTTGGCACAATGGTTAAGTGTACAGCTGCTAACCAACAGGTCATCAGTTTGAATCCACCAGCCATTCCTTGGAAACTCTATGGGGCAGTTCTACTCTGTACTACAGGGTTGCTATGAGTCGGAATCTACTTGACAGCAATGGGATTGGGTTTTTGTTTGTTTTCTCCTATCTCCAGAATGAAGGGTCCACACACGTAGGGATTTTCATCTGATTCATTCACTGGTGTATCCCCAGCACCTGATACATAATGGATACTCAATAGATACTTGTTGAATGAAGATGAAAATGAAAAATAAAAACTAACTAAAGCATAATATTCCAATAAATAAGTCTAAAAGACCATCTCAGATGATTCACTGTTTTGATGATGAGAATAGTTGAGGAGAGGCTACAGGCATGAAATTGAGAAGGCTGGGGATGAAAATGGAAGAATTAACATTATCTAGTGATGTAGAATATATGCTTCACAAACTCCACAGCACGCCTAGCCTACAGTGGGTTTATCTTCATTCAGTTGGGTACGAATAAAAATTTTGAGTAAGGCCAGTTCTCAACTTTTTGGGGGCAAAAGCACCTCTGCTTCACATGAATAAAGCTATTTTAGTGGAATTTTTTAACCTCAGAGAGATTCATGCAATTTTAGCATAGAAGACTCTTTCACAGAGGAATTATTTTCTGGTGTTCACTCACTTGTGATGATACATGATCTTAAAATGAGACTTATCTCAGAAAGTGTAAATTTTTCTAAATCTCTGTCTTAACTATCTAGCACTGCTATAACAGAAATACGAGTGGCTGGCTTTAACAAACACAGATTTATTTTCTCACAGTTTAGGAGGCTAGAAGTCCGAATTCAGGGCGCCAGCTCTAGGGGAAGCTCTCTTTCTCTGTAGACTCTGGGGGAAGGTCCTTGGACCTTTTTAGGTTCTATTCCTTGGTTCCTTGGCTATCCTCATTTGGTATGGCATCTATCTTCCCCCATTTCTGTTTGCTTCTTCTGTGCTTGATCTGTTCTACTTATATCTCAAAAAGTAATTGGTTTAAGACACACCCTACCCTGCACTAATACTACCTCATTGACATAACAAAGTAAAACCACTCCCAAATGAGATTATAACCACTGGTATTGCAGTTAGGTGCTTTCGAGTTGATTCCGACTCATAGTGACCCTATGTATAACAGAATGAAACGCTGCCCGGTCCTGTGCCATCCTCATAATGTTGCTATGTTTAAGCCCATTGTGGCAGTCACTGTGTCAATTCATCTTCTTAAGGGTCTTCCTCTTCTTTGCTGACCCTCTACTTTGCCAAGCATGTTGTCCTTCTCCAGGGACTGGTCCCTCCTGATCACATGTCCAAAATAAGTGAGACATAGTTTCCCATCCTCCCTTCTAAGGAGCATACTGGCTGTACTTCTTTCAAGACAGATTTGTTCATTCCTCTTGCAGTCCATGGTATATCCAATATCCTTCACCAACACCATAATTCAAATGCATCAGCTCTTCTTCGGTCTTCCTTATTCATTGTCCAGCTTTTGCATTTATATGTTGTTGTTAGGTGCCTTTGAGTCAGTTTCGACTCATAGTGACCCTATGCACAACAGAACAAAACACTGCCTTGTCCTGCGCCATCCTCACAATCTTTGCTATGCTTAAGCCCATTGTTGTGGCCACCATGTCAATCCATCTCCCTGAGGGTCTTCCTCTTTTTTTGCTTACCTTCTACTTTACAAAGCATGATGTCCTTCAGGGACTGATCCCTACTGATAACATGCTATATGGCTTGTAGGAGTTAGGATTTACAATACGTATTTTAGGGGGACACAGTTCAATTCATAACAATCTTTTACAAACCTGACTCATACTGTTATGATAAAGATGTAATGGCATCCACAAGTTTACATAATCATTGGTTGCCACAGGATTGGAATGATATTATGTCATGGATAGATAGATTTCCCTGAAGTTTCTGAGACATAAACATGTAAAAAGATTTTATATAAGGATGAGTAAACATATTTTCTACTAGTTCCAACCTAGTTTCTTCAATAATAAAAAAAGAAATAAGGTAAATATCATTTAATGAAAATAGTATGGGATAAAGTAGAACTCTCAAAAGATAAGAGATGTATTGGTTCTGCAATCAAGCATAACAAATAGAGGAATGTTACATGTGTGGGCTAGAAGAAAATTCAAAGATCATTTAGTCAAGCATTTTCATTTTATAGCTGAGTAAATTAATTCTTGGGAAGGCAAAGTGTCTTCTTCCTGTGAAAGAATATAAATAGAATCTAGACCAATCCATTCCTGCTAATTCAGTGCTATGGTTCCAACTGTATGCTCATGCTGAAGAGTATGTATGAAATGCAAGGTCAATGTCTTGTCCTGCCCGAAGACCCTCCTCATTCCTGGTGCAATGGAGTGCACAAAGTATCATAAGGAATAAGTTCCACCAACACAATTTAGGTAGGGAATCAGAGAGTCTAATGGAAAGAGAGTAGAATATGGATTCAAAAGACATGAGAACACCATTTACCATCTGTGTGACCGCGCACAAGAAACTTCACTTCATTAAAATTAATTGTGTCTTCTGCACACTGGAGCTGACAATGACTCTTTTCCTGTAGGCTTCACTGTAATATTGATGAACAAAAGAGGTAAAGTAACTGAAAATTCTTTGTAAATATTAAAGTGGTATTCAAACACTGTATGTAATAATCATTGCTATATGCCAAGAATTAGTGTGCCAGTGAGATAAATTTTGGGGCCGAGAGCTGATTTGGAAATATAATCTGGGCTAGATATACTAAAAATCAAAATGTCAGTTTTATTTACTTTTCTTAAAAAAAAAAAAAAAGTGCCAGCTGCATGAACCACCTCAGAGTTCAAGTTTAAAGAACACCATCTCCATTTTAATTAAAGTACATAAACTATGGCCAATGCGACAGCTACAACTGTGAGGAGCTGGTGTTAAAACAAGTAATTTCCTGGCACCATTCCACTGGAACTAGTCAGTTTAATAGAGGGTAGGAACAGGGCTTCAGAACTGAACACACTTCTTAGAAAAGAGCTCACTGTTGGCAGGTCTCTGAAAATCCAATTAGCAGCAACCATCTAGAATTAGTTATTGAAGATCACATCTATATAAAAACCAACTGCTCCTGTCCTCACCAGTCTTTGGATACAAGGTAAGTTTATATTTATTTTCTCCTTGAGCTACTACTACTTGCCTAATTTCCAGAAAACATCTCATCTCAAATAATCTTTGTGCTATTTCTGAGTTTCCCAAAAGGCTGAGCTTAGGAATTGCTCCTTCATGTTCTTTTCTTCCTGTCTTTTATGCCATCAGTTGGATGCCTCTGCTGTTGACGGACATCACAAGATCACCACTCTGCTCGTGCACTGTCCTTTGCTAGTGTAAGGCTTTGACAACCCTAGGGCATAATGTTCTGCCTGGTCCTGGTCTTCCCCCATATAGAGGGCCCAGTGAACTTCAGTTGCTGAGCAATGCTCCAAGCTTCTTCGGGCCTCAGAGTCCAGGCCCATCTGAACCCTCAACTACCTTATTACAGTTAAAATTGTATCCCCAAAAAGATATGTTGAAGTCCTAAATCCTGTACCTGTGAATGTGACTGTCTTTGGAAATAGAGTCTTTGAAGATGTTATTAGTTAGGTTAACATGAGGTCATATTGGAGTAAGGTGGGTCCTAAACCTATATGACTGGTGTCCTTTAAAAAAGGAGAAAATACACAGAGTCAGGGAAACCAGAGGAAGGATGCCATGTGACAACTGGAAAACAACTGCAACTGCAAGCTAAAGAGTGCCTGGAGCTACCAGAAGGTAGGAGAGGGTATAGGACACATTCTGCCTCAGAATCTCAGAAGCAATCAACATGGCCAACACCCTGATCTCACACTCCTAGTCTGCAGAATTGTGAGGCAATAAATTGCTGTTTGTTAAATCCACCCACTTTGTGGTATTTTGTTACAGCAGCCCTAGGAAACGAACATACTCTTCAAACTCAGGAAGAGGAGAACGGCCTTCCTGCAGTCCTTACCTCCACAAACCAAGCCACTATTATGTCTTGTCCTGGGACTAGTCCATTCACAACATGATTGACAATTTGCAGATACATTCCTTTCAGGAGGAAACCTCTACCCATACTCACAAGCTGGAGTCTGGCCTTATAGCCACATAATTAAAATACAACAAGTTTCCCAAAACACAGCTTGTTTGGTCTTAAAAATTTGACATTTGGAATATGCAGAGTCTGATCCAGTTTGCACTGCTTTAGGTTTACTCCATTTCTTTTCACTTTATTTGTTCAATCATGAAGTAGAGCACTCAGGCCTATGTGACTTCCCTGATGGTTTGGTCTTGGCTTCTAGGCCCCTGTAAACAAACAAGAAAACACCCCAAAGAGGGAATTGATTAGCTCATACAACTAGAAAGTCCAGGGATGGAGCTCTGGTAGGATGCCACACACTCACTCGTTGTCACATTGGCATTGCCTCTTTCTCTATCCCTAGTTTACATTGCTCTTATGTGAAAAAGGATTCCTCCATGCAGTGGGTGGAAGGTTGAGGGTGTAATGGCTACAGACAACTCTAGGCCAGGTTGTCACCCCATCTCTGTTTAGCAACACCAAACAGCAGAGAAGAAAGGGCTCTGATCCACCATAGATAGCTTGCCTATCCCTGGCCAATCATTACATTCAAGGCGACCAAGTGCTCTGATTGGCAGCTCCACCTGAGCCAAATGAGTGGCAGAGTCCAAAGGAAAAGAGCTGTTAAAGAAGGAAAAGGTAGGCTGGTGGACAAACAGAAACAAGGGTGAGGGCTATCTAAAGATAAATTTGGGGAACTGAAAAGGAATTTTCTACCTCTTTGAAAGTGGTTTACTAAAACCTCCAATTTACATTCTTAAAAAGAACCCTTTACACTTTAGGCTGATAAACTGCATTTAGGTGCCTTAACTGAATTAAAGACCATTTTGGTGGCTATTTTCCTCCTACATTAAGAACTGAAGACCCCACCAGAATGCTCCTTCTTTAAAAAAAAAAAAAAAGAGGATGCTCCAAATCAAGTGGCAGTCTCCTTCCTAGAAGGCAGAAATTGCTTGTGACTTTCTAAATTGGATTGTTTCCAGGTGTTACTGGACACCCGTTACATATATAGTATTACTTGGGATTAAAGCACAGACTTTAAATTATCCCTGTACTACCACCTACTAGATACACGATGTTGAGCAAATTCTCACAGCCTCAGTTTCCTCATGAATAAAATGGAGACACTAATTCCTACTTCACTGGGTTGTTGCGAGGGTTAAATTAGATAATAATTGCAAGTGAGATAATGTTCCTAGATTTGGCAGGTAGTAAATGCTCTACAGTGGTTTTAGAATCAATTCAATTTTACTTTCATTGAAACATATTCTACTTGCTTTACCAGGAAATGAAAACTTTTTTCAGGTAAGTGGCCATGTGGATCATCTATACCAAGTATTCAACTGGCTTAAAAAAGAAAACTGAGAGTTATATCAGTTTGAAGATACATTCCATCACTTATTGAAGACCTTGTGTTCATAGTGGGACTTTGGAATATATATAATAAGGAGCAACAGAAGGAGAGAAAGAGCAAAGAGTGAGGAAGAATAAACAGATGCTCAGGGACAGTGAAGTATCTATTGTGAAATCCTAATTCTAAAGGCAGGGGCTTTTCACACCGATTCCTAATTTAGAAACTCAGACTAAATACCTCACAGTATGCAAATTCTCAGTTCTACAGTCTAGGAGATTTGGGCCTCAGATATCATTCATTCATTACACAGTTGACCTTAAAGATATTCATTATACAATTGACCCCAAAGATAAGGATCTGGGTCAAACTCAGGGTAAGTAAAACATCTACCACTACAGAACCCCACTGAGATAGATTCATCCTAACGAAAACAAAGCCGCTGAAAATGTAAGAATATTAAGGAAGTTTAATATCACTGAGAAGGAACAACTTGAATTTGGCATAGTAAGAAATACTTTCATGGATCACAGTCCTAGAAGAATCTCCAGTTTCAAAGAACGACAGCTTAGAGAATTAAGAGTCTAGTGCATTAGGGACATTGAGAGAATATTAAAATCCAAGAGTTGGGAGAAAGTCTGAAGAACCCTTAAAGATATTATCATATTCATAAAAAAGGAATGTTCCATAGAGAGATATGAGCAGGGGTATTCAAGAGAAAGGCAGAGAGAGATAGAGAAAAGAGATTAAGAAAGAGAATGAGTACATGAGAACATATCATTGTGGGTATGAGAAAGAAGAGAATAGGGTTCCCTCCCCTGCCACATACAAGTACACCCATCACTGCCAGAAGATTTACAATAAATCTAATAAAGTTTAAGCTTCAAGCTTTAGAGTCCTTCACTTGCAAGTCTCTTCCAAGACCCTAGGGAGAGGTCCGAGCTATCTATTCTGATAGTCATAAGTTTTGTTAAATTTGCAAAAGTAAGATCTTTTAACCACAATCAGTCAATATCTCTGGCTAGTTCCACTCCACCTTCCTCCCTTGTCAGCTGGCAGTAGAGGGACCATGGTCATTCTGGGATCAGACTAAGGGAGAGTTGAGTTTGGGCTATGTGCGGCTTGAATGAAGTGGGATTTATTTACAAAGTTCATAGTCACAGGGTCACTTGACAATGTGACATTGAGGTGCAGAGTCAGAGTTTATATTGCCTTTTGGACATGTCGCATGATGCCAGCACCAGGAAAGTATGGCTAGTGGTAAAGAACAACGTTCAAAATGTACAGAGTTAGAAGCTAGCTTTGGGGAAATCGCTCCAAATCTCACAGCTCAGATATGAAAGAAACTTGATAGAGGTTTTCCCAAATTTGACAATCCTAAAATTTTGCATGTTATTAGTAACATGTTATGAACCTGCAGAAACTTTTCTAAACTACCAGTAAATTAAAAATTCTTTGATTAACTATTTCAGAGGACAGACTGAATTATTTTCCTATTCTTTTTGGAGAAGATGGTATTACTAGCGTTACAAGATAAAATACAAGATGCCCTGTTAAATTTGAATTTCAGATAAACAAATTTTTTTTTTTTTAGTACAACCATATCACAAACATTGCATGGGGTATACTCACAGTAAAAATTATTTTGTCTGAAATTCAAATTTAACTGGACATTCTGTATTTTTATTTGATAAGTCCGGCAACCCTATTTATTATAAAATCGTTAGTCTATGAAGAGATGATCAAAGAGTATGCAGCCAAAAACTGCAGGAAGGGAAGAATTTTAGAGGTGTGTCAGACAATTATGAAAATAATTGTTATTTTTCTGGATTTTTTTTGCAGTATTTGTCAGCTTTGTACTAAAATATTCACATTTATACTTAAATTTATCATCATTTTTGGTAAGCAGAACTTAGAAACCTGGACTGGCCTCTTTCCCTGTCCCCAGAGGATACATATTTCTATCAGGTCTCCCAGGAATAGAATGGGAAGCACAGCCAAAAAGGAATAATGAGCTGATGCTGGCCAAATACATTAAAGGGAGTAAGAAGCTGTTTTACAACTGTACCAGGGAAAAGAAATACTTAAGCATATGTAGAGCCATTAACAAATAAAGAAAGAAGTGAAATTAATAATGACTCTAAAACAGCTGAGATAATGAACTCCTTTTTCAACTCTGTCTTTGGCAAGATAAATAAGGAAATGGAATTTGCAGAATTAGGAAGTAATGAAGACCTTGTGAAAATAGCTATTAATATACAGTAGGTAAAAAATGCTCAGAAAACTTGAATAAATCAGGGTGACTGGGAGATATGTATCCTGGGGTCCAGAAGTGAGAAGATAATGAAGTTACTAAACTACAGACCATTGTTTTCAAGAATGGTGAGTGCTAAGAGAGGAAATTGAGAGCAGGGAGAGGGAAATGGGAGGAAGTAAATGTAAATGGGTTCAAGGAAAGCATTTGAAAAGTATAAAAAAATTAGTCATTATAATCTACATTTGAATTATTTCATAACCCAAAGGAAACAGAACACTTATTAAAGAAGCCCTACAAAAAATATTTATTGACTCTTACAAGGTTGTAAGATCAGATAATAGCCACACATCTGTATGTACGATAAGAAGGCTGACAGATAAAGAACATGCAGTAATAGAGCACGAATGTATAGAATTCTACATCATGAACATATTATACCCCAAATCAATTTTAATTGGCTAGATAAAGAGTATAGTTATTTAAAATTGACTGAAGTGTTATAAATAACAATGCTAAAATATAATACCGGACAAAATATAGTGGGATGTGATCACAGTGGGTAGGTTTGGAGCTATTCTAATTGCCAGCCAGGTTCTTAAACTTCCTTATAGAGATTTTTAACAGAGAGATTAAACAAGATCTATAAATGATAATCATTTCATACTAGGAAGATAATTCCACATGGACCTCATGAAATTCAAAGTCACAGAACTGGAAGTTACCCAATATAAGGGTAATAATTTTTTATTATTTTATTAAAATATTTTATTATTTTATTAAAATAATTTTTCACAAGGTAAATAATAAAATCAACAGAAGTATAATCAATGAAGAAGTGATATAAGTCCACTTTATTCGTTTTATAGATGAGCAAGTTGTGGGCCAGAGAGAATAAACAATTTGCCTAAAGGTAGTTAGAAGCAAAACCAGAATTGGAAACAAGTTCTTTCAGATTTTCTGTTTAATGATCATTCCTTCATATTTTGTTGAAGGCAGAGACCAGTTTGTTTTAAACCACCATACCACCAGCATCTTGATCAATTTCAGACTGCAGAAGCTGGTAAAAACTTCAATTCTTCATCTTTGGCCTTAGTGGTTGGTGTGTAAATTTGAATAATAGTTGTATTAAATGGTTTTCCTTGTAGGCTTACGGATAGTTTCCTATTACTGACAGTGTTGTACTTCAGGATAGATCTTGAAATGTTCTCTTTGACAATGAATGCAGTGCCACTCCTCTTCAATTTTTCATTCCTGGCATAGTAGACCACGTGATTGTCTGATTCAAAATGGTCAATACTGATCTATTTCAGCTTTCTAAAGTCGACAATATCGATCTTCAAGCGTTCCATTTCATTTTTGACTACTTCCAATTTTCCTAGATTCATACTAGTTACAGTCCACATTTTGATTATTAATGGATGTTTGCAGCTGTTTCTTCTCATTCTGAGTTGTGCCACATTAGAAAATGAAGGTCCTGAAAGTTTGACTCCATCCGTGTTATTAAAGTTGACTCTACTTTGAGGAGGCAGCTCTTCCCCAGTAGTATTTTGAGTGCCTTCCAATCTAAGGAGCTCATCTTCTAGCACTACATCAGAAAATGTTTTGCTGCTCTTCATAAGGGTTTCATTGGACAATTTTTTCAGAAGTAGATTACCAGGTCCTTGTTCCTAGTCTGCGTAGTCTGGAAGCTCAGCTGAAACCTGTCCACCATGGGTGACCCAGCTTGTATTTGAAATACTGGTGGCATAGCTTCCAGCATCACAGCAACACGCAAGCCTCCACAGTACAACAAACTGACAGATGAAATGCGTTGATAATTACTGGCGATTGGCACGTGAAAGTTGGAAACAAAATGGATCAGTAGTTGGAAAATATGGCCTTGATGATAGAAAATACACCAGAGAGCACATGAAAAAATTCTGCAGGACCAATGACCTATTCATTAAAATACATTTTTTTCAACAACATAAATGGCTGCTACACATGTGGACCTCGTCAGATGGAATACACAGGAATCAGATCAACTACATCTGTGGAAAGAGACCAAGGAGAAGCTTGATATCATCAGTCAGAAAAAGACAAGGGGCCAACTGTGGAACAGACCATCGATTGCTCATATGCAAGTTCAAGTTGAAGCTGAGGAAAATTAAAGTAAGTCAATGAGAGAAAAAAATACAATCTTGACTATATTCCACCTGAATTTAGAGACCATCTCAAGAATAGATTTGACGCATTAAACACTAATGACCCAAAGACCAGACAAGTTGTAGGAAGACATCAAGGACATCATACATGAAGAAAGCAAAAGGTCATTAAAAAGATGGGAAAGGAAGAAAAGGCCAAAATAGATGTCAGAAGAGACTCTGAAACTTGCTGTTACACATAGAGTTGGTAAAGCAAATGGAAGAAATGATGAAATAAAAGAGCTGAAGAGAAGATTTCAAAGGATGCCTCAGAGAAGACAAAGTATTATAATGAAATGTGCAAAGACCTGGAATTAGAAAATCAAAAGGGAAGAACGTGCTCTGCATTTCTCAAGCTAAAGAACTGAAGAAAAAATTCAAGCTGTGAGTTGCAATATTGAAGGATTCTATGGGCAAAATATACTAAATGACACAGGAAGAATCCAAAGAAGATGGAAGGAATACACAGAGTCATTATACCAAAAAGAATTGGTCAACATTCAACCATTACAAGAGGTAGCATATGATTAGGAACCAATGGTACTGAAGGAAGAAGTCCAACCTTCACTGACAGCATTGGTGAAAAACAAGGGTCCTGGAATTGACGGAATATCAATTGAGATGTTTCAACAAACGGATGCAGTGCTGGAAGTGATCACTCATCTATGCCAAGAACTTTGAAGACAGCTACCTGGCCAACTGACTGGAAGAGATCCATATTTATGCCTATTCCCAAGAAAGGTGATCCAACTGAATGTGGAAATTATCAAACAATATCATTAATATAACACACAAGTAAAATTTTGCTGAAAATCACTCAAAAGTGGCTGTAGCAGTATATTAACAGGGAACTACCCGAAACCCAGGCCAAATTCAGAAGAGGACATGGAACCAGGAATATCATTGCTGATGTCAGATGGATCCTTGCTGAAAGCAGAGAATACCAGAAGGATGTTCACCTGTGTTTTATTGACTATACAAAGCATTTGACTGTGTGGATCATAACAAATTATGGATAACACTGGGAAAAATGGGAATTCCAGATCACTTAATTGTGTTTATGAGGAACCTGTACGTAGACCAAGAGGTAGTCATTGGAACAATACAAGGGTATACTGCGTGGTTTAAAATCAGGAAAGGTGTGCATCAGGGTTGTATCCTTTCACCATACTTATCCACATTTATTCAATCTGTATGATGAGCTAATAATCCGAGAAGCTGGACTGTACGAAGAAGAACACAGCTTCAGGATTGGAGGAAAACTCATTAACAACCTGCGTTATGCAGATGACACAACCTTGCTTACTGACAGTGAAGAGGACTTGAAGCATTTACTGATGAAGACCAAAGACTACAGCCTTCAGCATAGATGACACCTCAATGTAAGAGAACAAAAATCCTCACAACTGGACCAATAAGCAATATGATAAATGGAAAAAAGATTGAGGTTGTCAAGGATTTCATTTTACTTGTATCCACAATCAATGCTCATGAAAGCAGCAGCCAAGAAATCAAAGGATGTATTGCAGTGGGCAAATCTGCTACAGAAGACCTCTTTAAATCTTAAAAAGGAAGGTTGTCAGTTTGAAGACTCAGGTGCACCTGACCTTAGCCAAGGTATTTTCAATTGCCTCATAAGCATGGGAAAGCTGGACAATGAATAAGGGAGACTGAAGAAGAATGTATGCCTTTGAATTATAGTATTGGCAAAGAATATTGAATATACCATGAACTGCCAGAAGAATGAACAAATCTGTCTTGGAAGAAGTACAGTCAGAATGCTCCTTAGAAGCAAGGATGGTGAAAATTTGTCTTATGTACTTTGGACATGTTATCAGGAGGCTCCAGCCCCTGGAGAAGGCTATCATGCTTGGTAAAACAGAAGGTCAACAAAAAAGAGAAAGGTCTACAGTGAGATGGATTGACACAGTGGCTGCAACAATGGGTTCAAACACAGCAACTCTTGTGAGGATGGTGCAGGACCAGGCAGTCTTTTGTTCTGTTGTACACAGGGTCCCTATGAGTCAGAACTGACTCAATGGCACCTAGCAACAACATCAACAACAATAATACCCCCAGCACCTTGACCAGTGTCTGGCATAAACATAATATTGGCTAAATGATTTAATGAAGCATGTACATGATATGAGGAGCCCTGGGGCACAGTGACTGGTTAAGTGCTTGGCTGCTAACTGAAAGGTTGGCAATTCAAACCCATCAGCTGCTCCTTGGGATAAAGATGTGACAGTCTGTTTCACAAAGATTTCAGCCTTGGAAGCCTTATGGGCCAGTTCTACCCTGTCTTATAGGGTTGCTATGTATCAGAATAGACTTAATGGCAATGGTATACAAGAAAATATCACTATTGATCCTTAGTTTTACTTAATAATGAATTTCTATCCTTTGTCTTTTAATGTCCTACAAGAAAGGAGTCTTGGTACAGTTTGCTAGGTGCTGCAAGCAAATAACTGCTTAATTCATTCTTGAAAATGGTGTTAAAAACCATTAAAAGCCACAATGGCATCAAATCTATACAAACACATTGAAGTTAGCTCAGAATTTTTGCACTAGAAGAAAAGATTTGTGGATTCAACTTTGTGAAAGCCCTTTCCAGAATGCATGGGTTTACATTCATTTAGAAGGAAAGATATCTTTAAAAGAATTGAAATTATCTGTGTAAAGAACCTAGCCACGTGCCGCTTCGTATAAGTGGAATAGTGGCTGCTCAACAAGTGTTTCGTTTCCTACCTCGCATTTGAAACAACAGGGACATTCACAACAAATTCAGTGTGATCGCTTTTTATGCGTCATGGAGACCACCTGAGATACCAGTAGCTGATAACGGTAGTGGAGGATATTTTAGAAGAGGTGATGGAGAAGGGCAATGCAGTGTCAGTGAGTTAAGTGGTCTGAATCTACTCTTGTGAGTACTCCATCTATATCAGCACTTGATTCTAGTGTTAGCTAGCCTTCAACTTGAATGAAAACGCCCTGTGTACTTGTAAAGAAACTACCCTTTGTTCAGTGTGGACTCCAGAATTTCTACATAGGAAAGATTCATGGGAAGCAGTCTGTTTGGAGGTGCTAAGAGATTGCAAAGAAATCACAATATTTTAATTTAGATTTTGCATTTATGTGTGGTGGCTGGAGGGGGTTGGCCTGCTCTTGGAGATTATGTCCATCGCTCTCCCCAAGCCACACTTGGGGCTTTTTTGTCTTCTGCCCTTACAAATAGTAGAGGTTAATTTTGGGCACCTTGATGTAAAGTGAGGATGCCCTAATAGGAGTAGCCTGGAAAAGATCTATCTTTGCTGTGAATAACAAATAATATGTCTCTGGGAAAGACTGCACATGGAGTCACAAATGGCAGCAGAAGACATGAGATGATTCATTCTGGTTATACCACCAGGCTGGAATGAAGGGTCAGAGATAATCCCAAAACCAGAATAGCTAAGCGGGAACCTCAACTCTAGAAATAGGAGAAACCAAAATCCATATTTGTCTAATGCAATCCTAGATGCTACCAGTTTTCAGAGGCCGGCTCATCATAGTTAAGGATGTTTGGAAGGGAGTCCTTTGTAAGAATGTTGGATTAGAAGGCCTATTGTATCTTTTAATGTCAAGATTCTAGGCTTCATGTCTGCAGATGAACACAAGGTCATTTGTCATTCGAATAAGAGAGAATATCTAAATTCACATTTAAACACTCTTACATTACTCAGATATGTTTCCTTCACTTGGCTATTTACTCCCAATATTGTTATGGCATATGTATCCTTCTTGAATACCCAACTTTTTACTCTTGGAAAATTAGAATTGGGTTATTTTGTGTTAATTCTCTGCATGTATTAAGAAAAAGTCCTGCTAGCAAGACAGATGAAAAGAGCATATTCTCATCTGACTTGGATAACTAATAATAGAAAAATGCAGAAACAAGGTTCTTAGAGACGCAGAGAGATCAAAGCTGAGTTCAGATACGTTTCTGAAAAAGGAGATAAACAGATTCTATTCTGTAATGGAGAAAAATTCAGCCTTCTTTTCACTCAGTGTTTGTAACTCAAATGTAAAGTTCATCTTCCCTGAAGAGAACATTGTTTCAATAAATCCTTTTCTGATAATAATTACAATCAGACGAAAAAGTTTCCTTACTCAACAAAAGAGACAAAATAATGTTATTGTTTTGACTATGGCTTTTTAAGGAAACACACTTTAGAAAATCACCCCGTGTAATGCCTACTAGAAGATTAAGCATTTATGAAGCTCCAACTACATGCAAGGTACTGCTTCTGAACAGTGTAATTACAGAGATGAATAATACACACTTTCGGATAAATCTAAAGACTTCTATAATCAGGAAAAGGGAGAGGCACATTCACAAATAACTATGATCCAAAGCCACTATAGTAAGTATGGACCTTGAATTCAATGTAAGTCAATAGACAAGGGCCAGGAGAATATCTATAAAATCTAGGTTATCTTTATAGTAGTAAAAATGCTCAGAATAATGAAGGTCATAGTTTTGTTCTTCATAGTATTTGGTGATGGTTAGATCATAACTGTAATATGTAATAAAAAATTTGAGTACCACATTTTAAAAGGGATATGTCGAAACTAGAGTACCAGCAGATGAAAGTGACAGACTGGTGGGGAAACTGAACAAATATGTCCTGAAGAGTGGCTTTAGGAACTGAGGATGTTTAGGCTCTGCAATGGAAGATAAAGTGGTACATGATAGCTGTCTTTTAAGAATTGAAGTCCTGCCTGGTGAAGAGGTAGTAAATTCCAGTGGGTAAATCAAGTACCAGTGGATGAAAATTAAAACAGACAGATCTGGACAAAATATAAGGAGAATTTTCTAGCAGTTGAGGTTGTCTTTAATTGGAATGAGTTGTCTCTGAAAAGCATGAACTGTTTGATTGTAGAATGAATCATTCAAGGAACTGCTGCAAGATTACTCATGGAGGTTGTTGAACAAGGGATGCATGCAACAATGAGGTTTGAGCTAAATGACTCTCTGAGGTCTTTGAGATGCTAAGTGCTAGAGGGGTTTAAAAAAAAGAATGCAATGGAAAATGGGGGAGGAAAGATTAATGCTGACTGTAACAATCTGGGAAACTCTGTACATGACGTGGCACTCGAGATGAGATTTGAGGTCAGCTAGGATCTCAGAACGTAGTGATGATGGCAAAGTGCCTTCCAGGTGGAAAAGACCACGTAACAAGAGTAAGTAGATGTTATACTTGGGAAATGATAGTATAGAATCATAGTAAGAGTGTGGGCTTTGGAGTCAGAGCAACCTGCATTCAAGTCCTTGCTAAACCTTAAACTTTCTTACAGTGACTTCATTTTTACCTATTATTTCAGGTAAGACTTATACTCTCCCTAGTACCATATCTTTCTTCTATCTCCAAACCAGTCCAACAGACATCCCATGGGTATCATACACTTCTTAAACTCAATGTGTTTCCATCTAAGCTGGCTCTCTTTCATCTGAAATCAACTCTCTTTCTGTATTCCCTGTTTTAATGAAAGCATCACTGAGTATCCCAGGTGTCTGACCAAAACCTGGGAGTCAGCTTAAATTCATCCTTTTCTACCACTGTCCATATCCATTGCCAACCACACACCCTGACCACTCTACCTGCTAAATAGACTTAGGTGCTTCTTCTTCCTTTCCAGGTCTCCTACTTTTGCTTTAGTTCAGAGGTCTGTTGTTTCTCACCTATATTCTGAAGTGGTTTTGTTGTTCTTAGCTGCTGTCAAGTTGGTCCCGTGCACAAGGGAACAAAATGCAGTCCGGTCCTGCACTATCCCGATGACTGGTTGCAGATCTGATCATTGTGATCCATAGGGTTTTCATTGTCTGATTTTTGGAAGTAGATTGCCAGGTCTTTCTTTCCAGTCTGTCTTAGTCTAGGAACTCCACTGAAACCTGATCAGTATCATAGCAACACTCAAGCCTCCACTGGTGGTGGTGTCTGTGCCTGAGGTGCACTGGCCAGGAGTCGAACCCAGAGCTGCCACGTGGAAGACAAGAATTCTACCACTGAACCACCACTACCTTTTCACCTTCAGTACCTGGTAATATGGTAAAAATGTCATATTAATTGTCAATCTTGCTCCAGCTCTTTGCTTCTTAAAATAGTTAGCACAGGGAGACTCCGGCAAGATGGCGGTCTAGGCAGAAGCACCACGCCGTCCCTCCACAACAAAGATCCGAAAAACTAAGCCAAACAGAGAATCAACAATCCTGAAACCCTGGAACATCAA
>NW_004444193.1:1979178-2020960 GCF_000243295.1 Trichechus manatus latirostris
AAAAAAAAAAAAAAAAATAGTTAGCACAGGACCTTATACCATCAAGAAAGCAGTGCCGGGAGCAGAGCGTGTCCTTTGGACCGGGGTCTCTGCGCTGAGAAGCTCCTAGTTTTGGGGAACACTGATGAGAAGGCCAGGAGAGAGAAAGCCTTCCCCTGGAGCTGACACCTTGAATCTGGACTTTTAGCCTACTTTGACTGTAAGGAAATAAACTTCTCCTCATTAAAACCAAAAAAAAAAAAAAAAAAATTCAACAAATTTTCATCGTCCCGAAGATAAAATTTAAGTTATATAGTGTGGCACACAAAGCCCTTTATAGTCAAATCCCCTTCATAAGTCAAGATAATCTGTTTGGCTCTATCTCCAGCCTTAGTGAATCTCTTGTAGCTCTCCATTGTACCACATTTGCTCAGGTCTCCAGTCCTTGATTCCTGGAACTTCTTGGACTTTAAGCCTTCTCCCCAGTATCCTCTTGGTTAACCCATTTATGGGGGCTCAGATCTGGTATCATGTGCCGAAAGTCTTCGCTGACCACATTTCTCTCTCCTCTCCTCCACTGTTAATTTCTCCCATAGCACCCTGAACGTACGTTTATCATACCACTAACCACACTCTACTGCATACTATTCCATCTTCCACCCAAGTTGATGAGATCATTGAGAACAAGAATTGAGTCTTTCATCACTGTATCACTGACATTTGGTAGGTGCAGAGTAGGTACTTGTGGAATGGATGACAATTCTCCTTGCTAGTTGTACCACCTTAAGCATGTTACTTAACTGCTATGACACTCACTTTAATCATCTTTATAAAGCAAAAATTGTATTGCTGATTTCATTGGATTTTTGTGGGAATAACTTAGAAATTATTATTATTAATATTATTAGGACTATTTAGTGGCTGGAGCACAAAGTGTTTGAAAAGGTGTAGCATGTAATAAAATTGAAGCTATACAGTCAGGGGAGCTATTGAAGGGTGTTAGAGGCCAAGCTGAGGATACTGGATTTAAATACAGTGAGACAGAAATAGTCTTCCTTATTGTTATTCTCGAAGATCAACCTCTAAACCAGAATCACAACAGTTTCGGTGACAATTGGAGATACGGTCTAATGACATTATATTATAGTGGTTGAAATCCCAACTCTGCCACTTATTATCTGTGAAATCCTAAGCCAATTATTGAATGTCTCTGAGCTTCAGCTTCCTTATCTGTGAAAATGCAAAAATGTACCAATAACAAAGGGCTTGTTATTGGAAATAATATTTAGTCACATTGGGATTGCATACAAAAGTAACAAACTTCTTTACTCTGTTTATTTCTCATAAGAAGGTTGTTAAGAAGACAAAATTAATATAGATAACATGCAAATTACAGAAGCTAGTTTTTGCCACTCATGATAGCTATAGTAGACACTTAGATATTTAGATGTTATTTACTGTGTACCAGGCACTAAGTTCTTTACAAATACTAACCCATTTCATTGTCATAACAATTCTATGAAGTAAGTAGTCTATCCCCTATTTACATATGAGAATAGTGAGAAATAAAGAAGTTAAGTGTCTTGGCCAAGGTCACACAGCTAGGAAACGCTCAGTTGTAAGCATTCAGCATTAAATGCTTCTTAGGAAATGCTGAATAGATGGTAACTATGGATATTATTAGCTGTCTTTCATTACTCTTTACAGTCTATTGCCAGTGCTACTGGTAGGTGAACACCTTGACAAATACCATGCTTCTTTACTAAACAGATACATTTTTCTGGTCAGATGATCACTGTGGAGAATTGGTCAAGTTTCAAGAGTATGTTCCATCTCTGGGAAGCAGAAGAAAAACTCAATTTTCAGGATCCATTATTACCAACAAAGGGCTTGTTTTGAAAACAATATTCAGTAATATTGGGATTGCAATCTAAAAAGTAACAACTTTACTCTTTTTATTTCTCTTCTCATTTTCTTTGTTCAATAATTTCTGTGTTGTTAGGATAAATTCATTTAAATGTTCACCTCAAATTCTTCCTGAAGCAAGGTGAAGCATTATTTGATTTGAATTTAAATATGTTTAAAATACTGATTCTGTATAAAGCTTAACTTATGATAACAACAGGTCCAAACACAAACAACTTATAAAACGGACTATTCAATACAGCACCTAACTATAGTGAATCGATGGTATTTCTGTTTCTGACTCAACTGTGGTTGTGTTTTCCTTATTGTTGCTGTTAGCTGCCATCAGGTAGACTCCAACTCGTGGCAACCCCATGTACAACAGAACGAAATGTTGCCCGGTCCTGTGTTATCCTCATAATCACCAGCATGTTCGAGTCCATTGTCATGGCTACTGGGCCAATTCATCTCACCTAGGGTCTCCCATGCCCTCGCTGGCCCTGTACTTCACCAAACATGATATCCTCCTCCAATAATTGACACCTTCTGATGACATGACCAAGACAAGAGAGGTGGACAATGATCTGTTGCAATACATAGGTTTCCATTGGCTAATTTTCAGAAGTAGATCGTCAGGCCTTTCTTCCTAGTCTGTCTTAGTCTGGAAGCTCCACTGAAACCTGTCCACCATGTGTGACCCTGCTGATACTTGAAATATCAGTGGCATAGCTTTCAGAATCACAGCAGTATATAATCCCCAGCCTTTCTTTCCTTAGTCTGATTTAAATGCAATAGTGGACCTAGCTCAGAGCAAGCAAATCAACTTGTGACATAACCTGAAACTCAGATCCTAGGGATTCTTCACAACGTACAAAGCTCAAAGTGTGCTTAGAGGTGGTATGTTTGACAGTTTGGGGTTCAAGGCACAGGCTAAAGCTTTGTTTTCATGTCCACCTTCTCCCTTAAATTCCAGTTAGAGTTTCATTACTGTCACCCTGTAAGATTCAGTCCGCTTTGATGATAATGCTAGGGGCCATTATTGGGAGAAAAAACAAACAAACAAAAAATAATAGCAAAAAACTCTGTGATTCATTTATTCAGTTTCCAAATATACTCATTTCATTTTGTAAAATACTTGCCGAAGTCAACTGACACAGACTCTAAAGCCTTCTTCATTCAGCTACCATTTATTGAGCACTCACTAAGTGCTGAGCACTGTGTGGTGCTGGAGAGGCAAATCAATGAAGCACATCTCCTGAGCACACATAACTTAAAGTCGAGAAAAGAAGCCCTATGTAAAAACACAACTACAAATGAATATGAAATATGTTGGAACTGTGACATACACAGTGCCTGAGAAGATCATGTAAAGGATAAGGGATGACTTGAGAAGCCTGGACTTCTTGTGGTGACTGACAAAAACAGGGATAAAGAACATGATGAAAGATTACTCTGAATATAGTAGGTGCTCAATAATTATTTGTTGAATGAAGCAGTTAAAAGTCACAAGTCAAGGACTGTCAATTAGAGACAATGTATATTTAATCACTTGAATGTCTCCAGGCTTTGGGCATGGAGGGCAAACAGTTGATGCTGTGGACATGCTGTTGTGGATAATAAATAGGGACGGATATATGCCTGTTAATCTTATCTTCTAAGTATACGGACTGGCACAAAATTTCATTAGTATCTACTTCTGACTATTGGGATAAGTGAAGACTCTAATCCAGCCACCATTTTCACACAAGCCAGTTTCTTCCCACTATCTACACAGTCCTTGCGAGGGCACCCCCTGCCCTTGTCTGGTCTCTTGGTTTCATTTTCTTTTAAACGCCAACTGCACTCTTCAGGACCCTATCACTATTCCACTAGGAATTTATCAGGTTGACTCCTGACTTCTCTTGTCTCATAAATACAAATTAGAAAGAAGATTAACAGAGAGAATACCTGAGGCTTAAAGCCAGGAATATCACTCAATTTTTTTTTAGATGCTTCTCCATCCCATTCATTCTGTCAGCCTCTCAAGGAAGCAAAAGAAGGTGCTAGCAGATAACTTGAGAAAATTGCTGGTGGCTGCCAGCATGGAGAGAGGAGATGGAGACTGCCTAAGAATCAGACAAGTTGCCCAGCTGCATGGAACACAAGTGATAAAATCATTCAGTGTGAACAGCTGGGCCTACACTAACGGGGATGTTGAATCAGGAAGAAGAACTGCCAAAGAGAAAAAGAGAAGTGGTCAAGACTTGACAAGTTATGCGTCTGACCTTTTTCTAAATATTTTTAAAGAAACTCAGCCCCGTACAGTTTGGGAAATGTACTTACTATGTTCAAATGGCAGTATCCTCATTTCAGCCTTCCAGAAGGGAGAGCATCAGATAGAATCAGAGGTCAGGAGGAATTCTAAACCATTGTCCAAGTAAGTCTGTTATGCTAGAGATGTGGAAGGTTTCTATCTTGTAGCCAAAAGGCTAGAGAGGAACGTACTGATCGAGGAACATAAATAATTTGTTTGCTAAATTGATAGGGTGTGTTTGTTGGGAGAAAGCATAAAAATAATCATATATCATTAAGCATTGTTTCTGATCCTAATTATAATAATAATCATAAACAAAGGAAAATATATTGTGCCAGGAGTCTTCAAAACAATTTCCATGTAATAACACACGTAACTCTCACAAATAGGAGGATGTTACTATTAATTATACCTGTTTTACAGATGAGAAATGGGTGCAGAGAGGTTAAGCAATTTTGCAAAGACACACAGCTGTTAAGAAATGGAACAGTGTCTATACTTAAGCAGTCTAGCTCCAGGTTATGGTCTTTTAAAGACTGTAACAGTTCAGTTCAGCAAGTAAGACATCGAACTATCTAAAAAGTTTCTGTGTTCACGTAGGAAGTTTGTTGTTAGTAGAATCCAAGTTCCATAATTAGCTCAGAAAGGAAGATAGTAGAAAAGGTTAATGTGGGTTTTATAGGTATAGTGAAGGCAATCCTCAAGTAAGAATATATAAGTCAGTAAACGTATACTGATGAATTTTCATTCTGATGCTACTACTTACTAACTGTGAGTACCTTGGATACTTTTATTTCCTCATCTGTAAAATAGAGACAATGACACCTGCCTCACAGGATTATAAAATTTTTAAAAATTTCATAGGCAAATACCTAGTGCATAGTAAGTATAAATAAATGGAATCACTGAGGTTCAGCATCTGTGTTGATAATTTGTCTATTGTTTATCTTTCTACACTCACCCTCCTATTCACTGCCTTGAGATGCTAGGGCTGGCCTATGTAATCCATATTTCCCAGAGCTCCTTGCTTTGCGTTCCTGTCAGGTGATGACAACTGTAGGCACTAGAGAGAGAGAGAGTGGAAGGCAGAAGAAGGGGAGAAGGGACTTACTTTTGGTCTTCAGTTAGCGTCAGCCTCTTTCCAACAGCACAGAACAGTTGCAGCTATGACCTACAGCTTCTGGCCTCAGCACCATCTCCAGACAACCATGTCCCTTCTTTGGAAATGAAAGCAGCAGTGGTGTGGGTACCCATCTCCCAAATCTTTCAGCTCTGGTAGCTATACCAACTCATCTTCCCTGATTTATCCCCCAGCCTTAAAAATGATAGCTGTTTCCTGCAGTTTAGGTTACCTCAGTATCACTTTTTTCCCTCTTTGAGCCTTGCAACACCTGTATAACTGACTCTGTATGTTAGATCTCCTCTGTTTGAAAGATCTAGCATGTTTTATATTTCCCTAAAAGGACTGGACTGGCATAGCTTCTTCTAAAGCATCTTAGTCTTTCTTCTTGAGAAGTAATTATCTTCAAAATCAAATGATCTCCCAGAAATCTTTGTCGTATAAAATTTTCAGGACATCCACAATAGTTATTAACATTCTCAAGCTGGTCATAGGCAAAATGATGCAACAGGCCACCTTGTAGTGTGGCTTGGCATTAGACACATCTGAGTCTAATTCCTGGCTCTGTTTCTTATCAACTGAGTGCCTCTGAGAAGTCACCTAATATGAGCCTCGGTTTCTACACCTATCAAACTAGGTTAAAGATGCTCACTCTTATTTTGTGAAAGTCTGATGAAAGCATACAATGAAACACTTGGTAAGCTGTTAATTGTACGAATATTTATCCAGGGAGATGGGAAAGTTGCGGTAGTATTCTAAGAATTGTCCCAGGAATTATAAAGGATCTCTTTTCATGTGATTCCTGCATTTTTCCGTGCCAAGCTCTGTCTTTCAGCCATCATCATGTTAGCCTAAGAGAACCAAAACCCCCAAAAGAGGGATGCACAGAGAGAGTTTCAGTCTGTTGATAGTCTCACTAGGCCCACTGCCTTGACATCTTTATGTCCAGCCCCTATGGGCCTGTGCTTGTTTTCCTATCAATGCCAGCAAAGATCAGTTCCTGGACTGTATGGAATATTTCAGGGAAACGTGTGATCCTGACCTCTGAATGCAAGGTTGACTTCACAATTCATAGGCTAGCTTTGAGAAAGGCAGCCTTTGATCATCCCGGCTGGGGGAACTTTATTAGGAGTGCTTATTGAAGACTGTGCGTACAGTGTCATTTTTGCCCACCCACTGTCTAGCTGAGACAAGGTAATAGCACATGGTCTCTTCTAACTCTTGGGAGTGGTGCTTAAGGTTTATTTTATTTCTTTTTAAAGTCTAGCTTCCTTTGTAATGACTTGTCAAGGGGCAGTTCCCATCACTTAATTGTCAAAGGAGCACCACACCAAGATCAAAGCAGCTGACAAGGCAGAGGAGATGGAAGGGAAATATTACAATAACAAAAGGAGAGAGGGAGAGAGAGAGAAAGAGAAGGGAAAGGAAGGGAAGAAAAGCAAAAGAAAGGGAAGGGGAGGGGAGAGGAAGAAAGGGGAGGGAAGGGAAGAGAACAGAAGGGAAAGGAAAGGAAGGGAAGGGGAGGGAAGAAGGAACAAAGGAGAGAAGAGTGTAGAGTGTAATCTCATAATCACTATGGGATTATAGTGACTCCTGGACATCTCCTTCTGTTGGTTTATGTCTACGAGCCGCTAACAGCCATGTACGTTATACACCTAAAATTCATGGGCTATGTGAAGCTCCAGGGCAAGTTATGCTGCACATCCCCAAAAGGAGGCCAGTAAACATTCAGAGGTTCAGCCATGATCACTGCTTCTGGACTTTGAATACACATTTCACACTGGGTTCTGTTTGGCTACTGCTTGGCTTCGCAGCTGTGCTGATGGCTCAGTGGGGAACAAGCCATGTCATTTCTCCAAAGGAATTTAACAAATTAACTATGAACAAAGTCTCTTGGACATGACATAGATTTACACATGCTGTGTCATGCCAAGGTGAAGCTTGTCAGCTTACTGTTTTCACAGATATGAAAAGAAAATTCCCAGGACCCACCAAATGGATGGAAGTACAACTATGTTTAGGAAAGAAGGCAAGAGGCGAGGTGAGGGAAAAGGGCAAGTACCACAGGCCAAGATGAAAATCTCTAGAAATATCCACATTAACGGGGTCACAAGTGTAGTTTATTGGTGATAGAAAGATAAGCTTATTTTAAGTAAATCCTCACAGATTAGTAAAATATCTATGCACATACAGAAATATATGCAATGACTTAAAACCAAACAGTGAAAGAGAAACTATTTGAGAGGTTGCATTACTCCAGAGTTTGTATTTGATATTTTATGTACATGTTCTCATTTTAATTCATACAATGATTCAATAAGGCACATATTACAGTTGGGAAGATAGTTGAGGAAACTCAGATTCAAAAAGAAGTTAGGTAGTTATAAAAGGTCATATATTGTATGATTCCATTTATATAAAATATCCAGAAAGGTAAATCCATTGGAAGAGAAAGCAGATTAGTGGTTGCCAGGAGTAGGGTGGGTGGAGAATGGACAGTGACTGCTTAATCAGTATGGGGTTTTGTCTTGGGGTGATGAAAATATTTTGCAACTAGGTAGAGGTGATAATTCCACAAAATTATGCATGTACCTTATGTTAAATTTTGCCCAATAAAAAAAAAAAAGGAAGTTAAATAAATTGTCTAGAGTTATACAGTAACTAAGTGGTAGAGCCTAGACTGGAACCCAGGTTGTCTAAATCAGGTCCATAACAAGAGATGAATAATCTGTAAATTCATTAGTAGTTTATATATAGAGCTATCCATATTTCCAAACATACAGTATCCTCTTTTTAACTCTGGCGTTGTATATGTTACTTCTTCTATATCCTTTTTCCTCAGTTCCTCAGGTCCAGACTTCTACCTGATTAACTTGTCATCCTTCAAGATTCCTCCTTCACCACCATGAACCTACTAGATGCTTGAATATATTACTTACTATGTTGGATTACAGCCCCTGATTTATTTGTGAAACAAAAGAAAGTTTATCGTGACTATTAAGTATAAGAAGAGTACTGATGAGTCACTCTTACCAAAGAAGGGAAAGTTAAATGTCTGGACTCATTAAAATCAAAAACAAACTCATTGCAAAAGGATTGATTATAATGGATAATGGGTGGTAGGAAATAATTGCTATATTTATTTGTTGGTTTACCGTTTGTTGGTTTACCATTATTTTCACAGTTTCTACACTGAATATAAGTAACTGTTAGCTCCAGGAAAGAAATTTTTTAAAACCTGATATTTAAATTTAATAAATTCAGAGTGTCTAGAAATATTCTGTAATTTTGTCATTAACCCCCATTATTATTGTCCTTTACTTGTTATTCTCAAACACTATAACTTAAAACATAAAAGAAAAAATATTGTTTTGGTTTATTACATTTCTCTTTAAGTTAATTTCTAGTATTTCAAACATTATTTCTGGGTTTTTTAAGCCTAAAGGTAAAAAAAATTAACTCAATAATCTTGAATTCATATAAAAATATCTTATTTTTTAGCTACCGTGTAGATTTAAAAGGCTTTGTGAACCAGATTGAAATCTAACCACCATTTATAAATGTGCTTGTGTGGGTAAATATACTCCCAAATCTAAACAAACAATGTAGAAAGAAAAATTCAAAATACAAACTATCTTTTGCTGGGAAATGACTATGATGCTCTTCTCCCAAGGAGGGTCATTGGTGCTAATGCCCTTATCCATGCTGTCTTAGTCATCTAATGCTGCTGTAACAGAAATACCACAAGTGGATGACTTTAACAAAGAGAAATTTATTCTCTCACAGTTTAGGAGGCTAGAAGTCTAAATTCAGGACACCAGCTCCAGGAGAAGGCTTTCTCTGTCTGTTGGCTCTGGGAAAAGATCCTTGTCATCAATCTTCTCCTGGTCTAGGAGCTTCTCAGCACAGGGACTCTGAGTCCAGAGGATGTGCTCCACTCCCAGCTCTTCTTTCTTGGTGGTAGGAGGTCCTTCTCTCTCTGCTCGCTTCTTTCTTTTATATCTCAAAAGAGATTGGCTCAAGATATAACCTAATCCTGTAGATTGTGTCCTGTCTCATTAACATAACTGCCTCTAATCCTGCCTCATTAACATCATAGAAGTTAGGATTTACAACATATAGGATAATTAGATCACAAAATGGAGGACAATCACACAATACTGGGAATCATGGGCTAGTTAAGTTGACATACATTTTGGGGGGATACAATTCAATCCATAACACAAGCCATGTCCTTGATAGCCTGTGGAAGTCCTTATTTCCTCCATGTTATAGATGGGAAAATCAGCATCAGAGGGGTTAAATGATGTACAGAAAGCCTCACAGCTAATTATTGCCAAATTTAGCTCTCAGTCTTTCAGAAGTGCTGATTTCCAATCAAAAATAAAAACATAGCAAAAATGGGAAGTGATATTTCTTTTATTTTCAAAAAGAATAAGATAATGTTTCACACACTTACATCCTAGAAGCCTAGAACTGTTGGTGCTCTGCCACTTTCTAATCATCACTTTTAAGTGGGGCCCAGTCAACTTCACTGATACAACAAAACAGTATTCTTCTAAAGTCCAAGAATGGTTTTCCACGAAGCAACTATGGCAGTAAATTATAGATAAACTGGCTAGAGATCATAGCTGGCATTGGATTGATCATGGAGAAATTGCATAGCCACAGTTAATACTCTGCATAAATCCCATGATTTGGCACAAATAAAATTTTGATTTATGACACTAAACCCTTAAATGAAAAAGCAGTATGTTTTTGTTTGACTTAATTTGAAGCATACTAAAATCGTACTCTATTTCTACAAGTAATGAATAGCAAGAATGTTCAAGGAGCTCAGCCTATTTTTTAAGCTGTCATTAGAAATGATTAATATTTAAGAGAAATCAATAAAAATTGAATTTGAAAAAAAATCAATACTTAAGCAAAAGCATTACAAATCACATGACTAGCATTGACACCCTTCATATATTAAAAAGGTTTGTTTTCCTGTGGCATGTGGGTAATGCTACAGCTGTATGAAGCAAATTTTTAAAGTGGTGATGTATGAGTATGAGCTGTAGGGATAAATCATTTTGAAAATCAACCTTAGTCCTTTAAGAGAAAGAAAAACATTGGAGTAAATGCCAGCAAATATTAAATCTCACTGTCAAATATATATTAAACGTAAGTACATATGGATTTGTATATATATCTATTTCTAGCAATCTTTCTTCCACCCCTTATTGCTCATACAGTAGCTATGTCTAAAGAGCAGATGTGGTTATTTATTTAAAATGGTAAACACAGTTATGTATCATTTTAGCTGTGACAGATGAAAACAATAACAGTACCACTAAATTTAGAAACCACATTAAAATCACAAAGGATTCTCCAGACAAATATATGCTCTTTAAAACTAATTATAACTTTGTCTCTAGTTCACTGTAGAAGTTTATACCCTGATGACCTAGATTGGTTTATGTATGAACTTTATGGGCTCTTCATGTACATTTAGGCATTAATATCCCCTAGCCTGAACTGTTCTGTAGTTCCTACATGGATTTGTTTGTTTTTTAATGTGGGAGTGAGGAAAGAGTAGGCTGAGCTGAGTGTGGCAAGTCCTTGCACAACAGCATGGGACTGCTGTGATCCATAGGGTGTTCATTGACTGATTTTTCCAAAGTAGATTGTCAGGTCTTTCTTCTTAGTCCATCTTAGTCTGGAAGCTCTGCTGAAATCTGTTCAGCATTATAGCAACACGCAAGCCTCCACTGACAGACGGGTGGTGGCTGTGCGTGAGGTGGCAGGGAATCCAACCTGAGCCTCCTGCATGGAAGGCAACTACATGGCTTTTTGAAGAACAGCCTAGTCTCATCTAAAGAGAGACACTACCCCAGCCACTTCTTACTTACTGTCTTAGCTACATGAGATGGTGTGACCCAGGAAAAAACAATGCAAGAGAATATTTGCATAGGTCTTGTTCACTTATAATTCCTTGACTACTCCCCCCATTTAAGATCACTTCTGTCCTTTCCTGTCCTGACCATCCCCTCCTCTTTTATTCTGAGTTATTGGTGACAGATAATTTTAGCTTCAGTTCTTTGTGACAATAATTATGAAGCTGCTGTGCTGCGACTGGTAAGCAATGTACTTTCTTTGTTCCAAGCTTCAAACTAAACTTTGGCAAAGAGTTGGTCTAGTGATATTAAAGAGGAGCTGAAAGTTCTTGAAAAGCATCCTGCTCAGGTGACCTAGGGAGAAGATTCCGATTGCCAAGGATGCTTAAAATCAAATGGTATTATAACGTCATTATCACCACCATTCCTAGGCATCAGTTTTGAAGACCTAGTCTTATAACAATTATTTTTCTAAATCCTGAGCATAATCATATTCATGCTAGTCTATTTCTAGTTTCACTGAGATTTTATGAGAATAAATGTTGAATTTTAACAAAGATCTTTCTGACATCCACTGAGGTTCTTATAGATGAAATATATTATACTAAAAAAATTTATAATATTGAAAATTAATTATTACCAAGATATAACAAATAATTTATAAAATTAAAATGATGATAATAGATTTATAACAAAAAACAGTGACCTACTGCTTCCCCACCCTTGGCCCTGCTCCCCAGATGTAACCATTTTCAACTCTGGTAATTGTTTCTTCTTCCTTTCATAATTCTAAATAATATGCATTTACTGCAATTTCTTGATTTATCTTAAATTTATAATTGTTTTTATAGGCATCTCTCCTTATTTAATAAATACAAACATAATCTTTTATATCTTTGAAGATATCATTTAGAGTTGTTTGACGTTTTTTCTCCCTGCACAGTCTCTTTTCTGCTGAAATCTTTTTTTCTATGTTCATTTGTTAATTTTTGTGTAGGTATATTGCAGGTTTTCTTCTACTAGCTGTTAATACTTGGCTTTATTTATATTTAAGAACAAGTCACAAATAAGCTGATTGGAAGCTCCATATATGTGAGTTGACCTTATAGACATATGCTGGATGGAACGGGGAGATTAAATAGTTATTTAGTGTCCCTAAATATCTGTCACTATAGGTCTTCTTTCTGGAGAATGTTCCCCCGGACTTCTGTCTGGGCATGAGTTCTGGAGTAGGTTACGAGAAAATACCTAGGGGGTCTCACTATCCTCCTATTTTTAACCCTTCTCTGTTACATCTCGTGTTCTTTAATCCAGAGACTCTGTGATTCAGTTTCTATAGAGGATAAGCTTCTAATTTCCAGTGGGATGGAGGGGAAGTAGTTGCCAAATTACAAGGGGTGGCCATGAAGAGCTGGGCTGCTTTTCAGAGTTTCAGTCAATCCCTTTGATTTTACCTCCCTGCTTCTGATCCTTTAATAGAATCTAGAACCCTCAGTTTTGATCTTTTCAAGGTTCTATAAAGCAAATTGATTTTTTCTTCATCAGTATGGGAGTATTTTCTTCCTTCTCTTGAAGAAAGTAGATTTTATCTTCCTTTTCTGCATTGAGCGATTGACAATTTTCCATCTACTTTTCCTTTTAATATAGTGTGTGTGTATTTAAGATTGAAAATGCTAGTTTCAACAAGTATAAAGTTTATGTTTGTTTTCTTATATTTTATATTGTGTACTAAGTTTTATATATATATATATATATGCATTACATACATGTTATATTACATATTGTCATGGATTGAATTGTATCCCTCAAAAATATGTGTCACCTTGGCTAGGCCATGAATCCCAATATTGTGTGATTGTTCACCATTGTGTCATCTGATGTGATTTTCTAATGTGTAGTCAATCCTATTTCTATGATGTTAATGAGGCAGGACTCAGTCTACAAGATTAGGTTGTGTTTTAAGCCAGTCTTTTTTGAGATATAAATGAAAGAAGTGAGCAGAGAGACATGGGGACCTCATACCATCAAGAAACAAGAGTCAGGGACCTGGAGTCCCTGCTCTGAGGAGCTCCTTGACCAGGTAAGATTGATGACAAGGACCTTCCCCTAGATCCAACAGAGAGAGAAAGCCTTCCCCTGGAGCTGGCACTCTGAATTTGGACTTCTAGCCTCCTAGACTGTGAGAGAATAAATTTCTCTTTGTTAAAGGCATCCACTGTGGTATTTCTGTTACAGCAGCACTAGATATCTAAGACAGAATTTGGTACTGAGAGAGTGGGGTGCTGTTCTAACAGATACCTAAAATGTGGAAGCAGTTTTGAAACTGTAAATGGATAGAGGGCTCAGAAGGAAATGAGGGGAGCTGTTACACTGGAAATGGCACAGATGGTGAGAGGTGGCAGCAGAACCAGGAGACCAGCGAGAGACAGTGCTGGAGCCAACCCATGGAGGGAGAGAGCTGAGTGCCTCTGTGCAGGAGGCTTCCTGGTGGAGTAGGGTGCCTCTGGGCGCTTATCAGTGGAGCTAAGTTCCTGGACCCATGGAGCAAGAGAGCTGAGTGCCTTCCAGCCAAAGTTTACTGGAGGAGTGGGGTGCCTCCGGGCACTTAGCGGTGGAGCTACAGAGCTTTGGAACACTTGCCCCAGCAGGGCAGATATGGACGGTGAGGCTCAAGGGGCCAAGAGGCCAAGGAAGCAGGAACAGAAGCTGAAGAGACAAGGAACACAGGAATCCAAGCGGCCTCAGTCTCAAACGGCAGAGCGCCGCTCAGATAGACTAGAAGAATGGTGCGCTCAAAGCTGAGGGAGCAGAGTTGCCATTCCAGAGGGCCTGGAAGGCAGAGCTGAAGCCCAGGGCCGAGGGGCCTCCATTCAGAATTTGGAGAGTGTGGCCAACGTCCAGAGTCTGGAGGGCAGGGACATTGCCTAAATGGTCTCAGAGAACAGAAGACTATTTTAAAGGCTTGAAGGCTAATGTAATTTGTTCTGCTGACTTGCTTGGTGCCTGTTAGCCCTTCTTTTTCTCCAGTCTCTCCCATTTGTAATGGAAATGTCTAGTTGTGCCTGTTCCACCATTGTACTTTGGAAGCAGATAACTTGTATGCTAGATTTCACAGATGAAGAGGAACTTTTGGATTTTGGACTTGGAGTTGAATTAAGACTTTTGCTACGATATGATGTGGTGAATACATTGTACATGTGGCAAGGACATGAATTTTGGGACGTCAAAGGGTGGAATGTCATAGATTAAGTTGTATTCCCCAAAAATATGTGTCAACTTGGCTAGACCATGATTCCCAGTATTGTGTGATAGTCCACCATTTTGTCATCTGCTGTGATTTTCCTATGTGTTGTAAATCCTACCTCTATGATGTTAATGAGGCAGGAGTAGAGGCAGTTATGTTAATGAGGTAGGACTCAATTTATAAGATTAGGTTGTATCTTAAGCCAATCTCTTTTGAGATATAAAAGAGAGAAGCGAGCAGAGAGACATGGGGACCTCATACCACCGAAGAAACAAGAGTCAGGAGAATAGTGAATCCTCAGCTGGGGAAGATTGATGACAAGGACCTTCCCCCAGAGCCCACAGAGAGAGGAAGCCTTCCCCTAGAGCTGGCATCCTGAATTCGGACTTCTAGCCTCCTAGATTGTGAAAGAATAAATTTCTCTTTGTTAAAACCATCTACTTATGGAATTCTGTTACAGCAGCACTAGATAACTATGACACATATATATGTGATATTTCTTATATCTTATATCCCACATATCCAATATGTGATGTGAAGTCATTGAAAGGTATTAATTAAGAGAGAATCACTGTCAGATTTAAACTGTAGATTATTCCTTATAGTACCTAGGTGGAGGAATGGAATTCGAGGCAGGCAAAACTAGAACAGGAAAATGATTTGAAGGTCGCAGTAGTAACCCAAGAAAAGAGATGAAGAGAGAGTCAGCAATGAACAGAGACAATAGGATTGAAGCGGATGGAGTGGATTTTGACAAATATTTAAGCTAAAAAAATGGCAAGACTTAGTGACTAATAAAATATGGATGTTGGGGGTGAGGAAAAGGGTAGAGTAAAAAAATGACAGTCAGGTGTCTAACTTGGGTGATTGCTGTTACTCAACTGGTGGATAAATAGAGAAACTACAATAGGAGGTAGGTTTAGGGAGAAGGTGTTCTTTCTGAACAGTTTGAATTTTGAACAGTATGAATTTGAATTACATGTATAGCATCTAGATATCCAGAAAGCAGTTGACTATAGGAATCTGAAGCATCAGAAAGTCTGTACTAGAGGTAAAATTATGGAAATAATCAACATTATAATACTGATTTACAATACAAAAGTAAATGAGATCAACTCCTATACTTCACTTGACAATGGAATATAGTTTTAGTACCATAGACACAGTCATGAGCAGTTATTATTTTGGCTAGCATTTCAGGAAATTTCTCGAGCCCTGGAAAATATCAGGGACCTTCTCTCTTTCTCCTCCCTTTGATAAGGATGCTTTACTGTAGTGCTTTTCAAACTGTGCCTCATGATCTCTTAGTGGGTTGTGAAATTAATTTAGTTGATTGTGAGAAATGATTGTTCTTAACCAAATAGAAAAGAATAAACTGGAACAGAAGAGGAAACACTAGAAGATATCAAAGAGCATTTCATCTAATGAAGGTAAGTAATCCTGTGTGTTTGTGTAAAATTAACCAAAATTGAAGATTACTTACTCTTACTAGATAAGATGCACTCTGATGCTGCCTATTCTCTTCTATTTCATTCTATTTGCATATATACACATTTGTGTGCATGTGAGCACACATGTATGTGTATGTATGAGTGTCTGTGTGTGTGTACTGCATTGTGATATAAAATGAACTTCCCATTTGGGTTGTGGTCAAAAACATTTGAAAAACATGACCCCGACTGAGAGAAATTCAAAGGGGCAGTTCACATTCGTACTCAGGGAAACCACTAGAAATAAGGCAGAAGTAAACAAGTCATGAGCTAAAAGAAGAGCCTGGAACCACGTAAAGGTAAAATAAAGAATGACATGCCCATTTGTATAAATTAAGTTTCTAGTAATAACATAGACGACATCAACTAAGAATATGGTACAAAGAGGGGGGTAGTATTGAATTAAAGAAGTACTGAAGTACATAAAAAATTGGTGAAGCAAGAAGTATCTGCAAAGGAATTTGAGAAGGAATTATTAGAGAGTTACAAGGAGAACCACAAGAGTGGGCTGTCTTTAAAATCATGGGTAGTGAACAGTTCCAAGGCTCCCCCAAACTGTACTCCCACCTCCAAAATATCATGGTACAGGTTGTTATGAAAACTTTAGAAAAGCAAATGTCTGGTTTGATTTCCTCTTCCTTTGTAAAAACCTTCCCTTTGACCTGTGTTTTATACTTTAAGGTAAGATAAATTAAAACTAATTTTAGATTTAGAACTTTGCCATTGTGGGGACAAATAAACATTGCATAACTAGGATGAGGAACAAGAAGTGCTCAGTTTTCCTTTGACCACAGAGAAGTTGAGAAAATTATCTTTTTTGTTAAAAATTCTTACTAAAGTATCAGAGGATTTATTTCAGATTTGGGTAACAGAAAAAAAAACTCTCAAATAATAACAAATTAAACAAGGTAGGAATTTATATGTTTATTTATGTTTCTCATTTGGTAGGTAGAGAAATAGACAAACCACTTCTCTTGATCCAGGAGTTCAGAGATAAAGAATCCAGGGCTAATATGGCACGCCACATTGATAAGGACACAGGCTCCACTGCGTGTGACTTTCATCCCCAAGATCATCTCATTATCCAAGGTGGTGGCTGGTGCAGAGAGAGGAGAAAAAGGGCATGTCCCCTCTCTTTAGGGACTCTTCCCAAAAGTTGTATGTATTACTTACAATTATGTCCCATTGTCCAGTCCTTAGTCATGTGACCACATCTAGCTCAAAGGGAAGCTAGATAACATAGTCTATTATTCTGGCCTTTTTGTACCAAGCCAAATTTCTGGAGTTCACAAAAACTAGGAAAACCCTCAATGAGATGGGTTTACATGATAGCCTCAACAATGGCTCAAACACATCAAAGATCGTGGAGATGGCACAGGATCAGACAACATTCCACTGTGTTACACATAAGGGTGCCACGAGTCAGAACCAACTCAATGGCAACTAACAACAACAACAACAGTACTGACTATTGAAGAAGCAACAAACATATTGGAATAAAACTGGCAGTCTATGGCACAATTGTTATTCTTTCTTAAGTCCTATATATCTTAATAGAATCCAAGAGACTCTAAGATCATCATCATCCAAATAAAAATAGTCCTCATTCTAGAGTGGCCTACTGTCCCAGTTGTTATGGAGTTGAGGTGTTTCCTAGGATGCAAGTGCTTAAAGTGGGAAAGTCCTGGGCAAATCAGGATGAGGTATTGCCCTAACTTTGTATATACTTGTTTTCAGCATACTGCCAATCCTAGAGCCATGTTTGGATACTCTGTGGTAGAAAACCTTCATCTGTGAGCACAGATTTCTTTCTCCAAATGATCAAGACTCATTTGGAGATGTATCTAATAAAGAAGGTCAATCAGGACAATATTCTGACAATAACTGCAAAATATATTCAGGAAACATTTTAAGCACTGAGAACATTTTTGAAATAAGAGTCAAGTGCACTCAAGGGACTACTTTGGAGAGAAACAACTGCAAAAAAAAATGAGACTTGCTACTTTATAACTCCATGTATTTCTAAAATTAACATAGTTTAATTCACATACCACAAAAGCCCTATATATTAATAAGAATATATTCAATCTCTTTGAAAACAAGATTTTCTTAAGCATATTTGTATTTGTTTTTTTTTTAAAAGGTGTTTTGATTTTTCATAAATCTGTATTTTTTTTTATTGTGATTCAAAAACAACATTGCCCAAGAGATCATTTCCCATTACAGTCTCTGGACTTATCCTTCATTGCTTTTAGAGGGCTCAACAGGTGGGGAAGGTCATTTTGATGCCTGCTCTAGTAGCAGCCCCTGCACACCCTGCAATATTGTGAATTTCTGTTAGCCACGAAGGGAGGGAAAGCAAAGGAACTGCTCCAACTTAATCTTTACTTGTCAAATCTGGACCATATTTTATTTCACAGAATCAGAAGCAATGTTTCAAAACACTTGCTGTGGCGAGGATTTCCAGATTTGAGTGTAAGAGGGCAATTTCACAGGACATTTCAATCAGACAACAGATTTGTACTATTAATGGAGAAGTTAATGATAGCAAGTCCCCGAAAAAGGAGCTGGCTGTGGGTTGGCATTTTAGACTTCCAGCACACTGAAGAGTTTGTTGTTTTCATTGACATGTAGGTAAAGAGAAATCATTCTACCATTGAGAAAGAAAAATATATGTTACCACTCTTATCACACTGAAATATAAACTTCTTCTAGAGTGAAGACATGAGAAACTATGTGACTGACCGTGAGAAACTAAAGGAAGAGGAGGCAACATTTACGCCTTGAAAGCTTTAGCTCCCAAACTAAATTGCATCTTAGATATTTTTTGGCTATTGTGAAAAGTGCTGCAGTGAATATGGGTATACAGCTTTCTGCTTTCTGTTTTCATTCCTGCTTTCACTTCTTCTGGCTATACATCTAGGAATGGGATTGTTAGGTCATATGGTAGTTCTATCTTCAACTTTTTTTTTTTTAATTTATTTTTTATTGTACTTTAGGTGAAGGTTTACAGAACAAATAGTTTCTCATTAAACAGTCAGTACACATAACATTGGTTAACAACCCCACAACATGTCAACCCTCTCCCTTCTCCACTTTTTTTTGTGAAAATATACATAACCAAAGATACACCACTTCAAAAATTTCTGCATGCACAATTCAGTGACATTGATTACTTTCTGCCAGTTGTGCTGCTATTCTCACTTTAGATGAAGGTTTACAGAACAAAATAGTTTCTCATTAAACAGTTAGCATACATGCTGCCCTATGACAATGGTTAACAACCCCACTACATGTCAACACTGTCCTTACTCAACCTTGGGTTCCCTATCACCAGATTTTCTGTCGCCTTCTGCCTTCTAGTCCTTGTCCCTGGACTGCTGTGCCTCATTAGTCCCATTTTGTTTTATGGGCTGTCCAATCCCCGGCTGAACGGTGAACCTCAGAAGTGACTTCACCACTGAGCTAAAAGGGTGTTATGGGCCATACTCTCGGGGTTTCTCCAGTCTCTTTCAGGCCAGTAAATCTGGTCTTATTGTGTGTGTGTTAGAATTTTGTTCTACATCCTTCTCCAGCTCTGTCCAGAACCCTCTGTTGTGATCCCGGTCAGAGCAGTCAGTGGTGGTAGCCGGGCACCATCTAGCTGTACTGGACTCAGTCTGGTGGAGGCCTTGGTAGCTGTGGACAATTAGTCCTTTGGACTAATCTTTTCCTTGTATACTGTTCTCTTCATTCTCCCTTGCTCCCGAAGGGGTGAGCCCAGTGGAGTATCTTAGATGGCTGCTCACAGGCTTTTAAGACCCCAGACGCTACTCACCAAGGTAGAATGTAGAACATTGTCTTTATAAAGTGTGTTATGCCAGTTGAGCTATATGTTCCCTGAGACCATGGTCCCCACAGACCTCCTTCCAGCAATTCAGTCCCTCAGGGAGTTTGGATGTGTCTATGGAGCTTCCATGACCTTCCCTTGTACAAGTTGTGCTGGTTTCCCCAGTGTTGTGTACTGTCTCACCCTTCACCAAAGATACCATTTGTCTATTGCCTATTTAGTATTTCCCCCCCCACCCCTCCCATCTCACATAACCAACAAAGATTGTTACTTCTTGTGTGTAAACTTTTTCATGAGTTTTTATAATACAGGTTTCATACAATATTTGTCTTTTGTGATTGACTTATTTCACTCAGCATAATGTCCTCCAATTTCATCCATGTTATGAGATGCTTCACAGATTCATCATTGTTCTTTACCATTGCATAGTACTGCATTGTGTGTATGTACCATAGTTTGTTTATCCATTCATCTGTTCATGGACATCTAGGTTGTTTCCATCTTTTTGCTATTGTGAACAATGCTGCCATGAAGATGGGTGTGCATATGTCTATTTGTGTGACAGCTCTTATTTCTCTAGGATATATTCCTAGGAGTGGGATTGCTGGATCGTATGATATTTCTATTTCTAGCTTTCTAAGGAAGTGCCATATCATTTTCCAAAATGGTTGTATCATTTTGCATTCCCACCAGCAGTGCATAAGAGTTTTGATCTCCCTGCAGCCTCTCCAACATTTGTTATTTCCAGTGTTTTTGATTCGTGCCAGTAATGCCGGAGTGAGATGGTTATCTCTTTGTGGTTTTAATTTGCATTTCTCTAATGGCTAGTGATTGTGAGCATTTCCTCATGTGTCTGTTGGCTGCTTGAATGTCTTCTTTGGTGAAGTGTCTGTTCATTTCCTTTGGCCATTTTTTTTAATAGGATTATTTGTCTTTTTGTTGTAGAGGTATCAGATTTTCTTATAGATTATGGAGATTAGACCTTTGTCTGACTTGTACTGTCCAAAAATTTTTTCCCAGTCTGTAGGTTATCTTTCTACTCTTTTGGTGAAGTCTTTTGAAGAGCATAGGTGTTTGATTTTTAGAAGATCCCAGTTGTCCATTCCTGCTTTCACTTCTTCTGGGTATACATCTAGGAATAGGATTGTTAGGTCACATGGTAGTTCTATCTTCAACTTTTTGAGGAACTGCCAAATTTGTTCCACAAAGACTGAATCATTTCACATTCTCACCTACAATGCATGAGGATTCAAATTTCTCCACATCCTCACCTACACTTGTTATTTTCTGTGTTTTTTTTTTGTTGTTGTTGTTGTGTTGTTTGTTTTTAATAATAGCTATTCTAGTGGGCATGAAGTGGCATCTCATTGTGGTTTTAATTTGTATTTCTGTAGTGACTAGTGATGTTGAGCATCTTTTCATGTGCCTGTTGGCCATTTGTATATCTTCTTTAGAGAAATGTCTGTTTAAATCCTTTGCCTACTTTTTGATCGTGTTCTTTTTGTTGTTGAGTTGGAGGAGTTCTGGGTATTAAATCTTATTCAATATATGCTTTCCAAATATTTTCTCCCATTCTGTAGGTAATCTTTACATTTTCTTAATAATCTCCTTTGATGCACAATTTTATTTATTTATTTTTTTAGTTCAATTTATCTATGTTGCTTTTGCTTTTCTGTGTTGTATGTAAGAGTTCAATTGCCAAATACAAGGTCCTGAAGATTTACTCCTATGTTTTTTTCTAAGAGTTTTATGGTTTTAGCTCTAACATTTAAGGCCTTGATCCATTTTGACTTCATTCTTCTGCATGTGAAAATCCAGTTGTTCTAGAATATTTGTTGACAAGACTATTCTTTCCCGGTTGAATGGTCTTGGCACCATTGTTGAAAATCAAATGGCCATAGATGTATGAGTTTATTTCTGGGTGCTCAGTTATATTCCATTGAACTATATGTCCATCCTTATGCCAGTACCATACTGTTTTGATTATTGTAATGTGATGGTTAAGATTGTATGTCAACTTGGCTAAACCATTATTCTCAGTGTTTTAGTAGTTGTATAATGTGATCACCCCCATGATGGAATCTGCTGAGTGGTACTGGCAGAGGCGGGGCCTGTGACAGCTCACCGCCCTCTCAGTTTCATCTCTCTGCCTTCCGCTGGTTACCTTCTGCCTGCTCGCCTTGCCAAGGTTTTTGGCTTGTTCCAAACTCTGCAGCTGCCTCTTGTTGTCTCATCTGCGGTTTATGGGACTTGAGCTAGCAGCTTACCTGTTGATCTCGGAATTCATCGAACTTCTCAGCCTGCAAGCAAGAGTTTGGTTCCCCGACCTGCCGACCTTGGGTTCGCCAGCCCCTGCAGCTACCTGAATCAGGAGAAACCTGATTGTCTTGTCTGCTAATCTTGGAATTCACTGACCTTCACAGCCTGGGAGCGGGAGCCCCTCTCCGACCTGCCGACATTGGGTTCACCAGCTTCTGCTGCTACTGGGAGAGGCCTGTACCCTGATCGGTGGACTTGGGACGTTTTAGCCTCTACAATTGCATGAGCTATTCCCTTGATATAAATCTCTCTGTATATATATTTATATGCTTTACTGGTTTTGCTTCTCTAGAGAACCCAGCCTAAGACTTTTGGTACCAGGAGTGGGGTGCTGCTCCAGCAGATGCTTAAAATGTGGAAGCAGTTTTAAAACTGTGAATGGATGCATGTGTGGCAGTGACAGAGGACCAGCAGCAGCAGAGAAATGGCAGTGGCAGAGAATCAACAGCAGCAGAACCAGGAGACCAGTGCGAGATGGCACTGGAGCCGACCCACGGAGCGAGAGAGCTGAGTGCCTGTGTGCAAGAGGCTTTCTGGTGGAGTGGGGTGCCTCCAGGCACTTATTGGTGGAGCTACAGAGCTTTAGAACACTTGCTCCAGCAGGGCAGATGCGGGCGTGAAGCCCAAGGGCTGAGAGGCCACAGGAAGCAGAAGCTGAAGAGACAAGGAACACACGAGGCTGAGCCACCTGAGTCTCAAAAGGTATGGCCATGACCCCAGGGGTTTCAAAGGGTGGAGCCATGGCCTCTGATGTTTCTAAGGGTGGAGTTGTCACTCCGATGGACTAGGAGAATGGTGTGCCTAAAGCCAAGGGAGCAGAGTTGCTGTCCCAGTGGGCCTGGAAGGTGGAGGTGAAGCCCGGGGCCGAGAGGCCTCCACTCAAAATCCAGAGACTATGGCCAATACCTAGAGTCTTGAGGGCAGGGCTATTGTGTAAATTGTCTCAGAGAACAGAGGGTTATTTTCAAAGCCTTGAGGGCTAATGTAATGTGTTCTGCTGACTTGGTTGGTGTCTGTTATCCCTTCTTTCCCTCCAGTTTCTCCCATTTGTAATGGAAATGTCTAGCTTGTGCCTGTTCTGCCATTGTACCCTTGGAAGCAAATAACTTGTATTCTAGATTTCACAGATGAAGAGGAATTTTTGGATTTTGGACTTGGAGTTAAGACTTTTGCTATGATATCATGTTGCAAGGATGTGCTTTTTGGGGGGCCAAAGGGTGGAATGTCATAGTTTGAATTATGTCCCCCTAAAAATGTGTGTATCAATTTGGCTAGGCCATGATTCCCAGAATTGTGTGGTTGGCGTCCATTTTGTGATTGTAATTTTATGTTAAAGAGGACGAGGGTGGGATTGTAACACCACCTTTACCCTGGTCACATCCCTGATCCAATGTAAAGGGAGTTTCCCTGGGGTGTGGCCTGCACCACCTTTTATCTCTTGAGAGAGAGAAAAGGAAAGGGAAGCAAGCAGAGAATTGGGGACCTCATACCATCAAGAAAGCAGTGCCGGGAGCAGAGTGCATCCTTTGGACCAGGGTCTCTGTGCAGAGAAGCTCCTAGTCCGGGGGAACACTGAAGAGAAGAAGGCCAACAGAGAGAAAAAGCCTTCCCCTGGAGCTGACGCCCTGAATTTGGACTTTTAGCCCACTTTGACTGTAAGGAAATAAACTTCTCTTCGTTAAAATCATCCAGTTGTGGTATTTCTGTTATATTAGTACTAGGTGACTAAGACATGTAGCTTTGTAGTGCATTTTGAAATCAGAAAGTGTAAATCCTTCTACTTTTGGAGAAAAATTGATATCAAATTTCAGTAATATCAAATGAATTACATTGATTGAATTTTTAAAAAACGATAACTAACCTTGCATTCCTGAGATTAACCTTACTTGGCCAAAATGTGTTATTTTTTTATGTATTGCTGAATTTTGATTTGTTAATACTTTCTGAATCTATGTTCATGAAGAAAATTAGTCTTTTATTTCTTTTTCTAGTTTGTTTTTATCTAATTATTATCAGAGTTCTGCTGGTCTCATATAATGAGTTGGGAAGCAGCCCCACCTCTTCTAATTTCTGAAAGAAGTGTTTAAAATTAGTGTTATTTCTTTATTAAATGTTATGCAGAATTCACCAGTTAAGCAATTTTGAACATAAAGCTGTGTGTGTGTGCACGTTCATGCGCATATGTATATAAAAGTTTATTATAGATTTGATTTTTTTTGACAAATATGCTATTTAGATTTTCTTTTTGTGTAAGTTTTGTGTTTCAAAGAATGTTTCCAGTTCATCTGTTATCAAACCATTTGGAAAAAAGAATTTTTCATAATAATTCCTCACTGCTTTTTTAATTAATGTGTGATAGGAAGTAATGTCCTCTAATTAAATATTAACATTGGTAAATTATATTTTCTCTATTTCTTAATCAATCTTGATATATTCTTATCAATTTTGTTAATATTTTCAGAGGACTAATTTTAACTTTGTTGATTTTCTCAGATGTTCATCTGATTTTCATGCTTTAGTATTTTTCCTTCTACTTAATTTGGGTTTTTAATTTGCTTTTTGTTTTTTTAAGGCTTCTTATGATAGAAGCTTAGATCACTGACTTCAGATCCTCCTTCTTTTCTGATATAAGCATTTTAAGATTATTTTTACCTCTAAATAAAGCTTTACCTGCATCTCACAAATTTTCATTTTTGTTTATTTTTTTTAAATTTACTGTGCTTTAGGTGAAAGTTTACAGCTCAAGTTAATTTCTCATTCAAAAATTTATACACATTTTGTTTTGTGACATTGGTTGCAATCCCCAAAATGTGACAAGCATGCTCTCCCTTTGCACCCTGGGTTCCCTGTGTCCCCTGTGTCCATTAGTCCAGTTCCTGTCCCTTTCTGCCTTCTCCTCTTGCTTTTGGGGATGAGTTGCCCATTTGGTCTCGTATATTTGGTTGAACTAAGGAGGACGTTCCTCACGTGTGTTATTGTTTGTTTTATAGGGCTGTCTAAATCTTTGCCTGAAAAGTGGGCTTCAGGAGTGGTTTCAGTTCTGAGTTAGCAGAGTGTCCGGGGGCCACAGTCTTGGGGATTCCTCCAGTCTCGGTCAAACTAGCAAGTCTGGTCTTTTTCGTGAATTTGAATTCCGTTCTACATTTTTCTCCCATTCTGTCCAGGACTCTCTGTTATGATTGCTGTCAGAGTGGTTGATGGTGGTAGTTGGTCACCGTCTAGTTCTTCTGGGCTCAGGCTGGTGAAGTCTCTGGTTCATGTGGCCTTTAGTTGTTTGGGCTAATATTTTCCTTGTATTATTGGTTTTCTTCATTTTCCTTTGCTCTGGATAGGGTGGGACCAATAGATGCATCTTAGATGGCCACTCACAACCTCTTAAGAGCCTACATGCTACTCACCAAAGTGGGATGTAGATTATTTTTTTTTATGAACTATGTTATGCCAATTGACCTAGATGTCCCCTGAGACTGTGGTTCCCAGCCACCAGCCACAGCAGTTCAGTCCCTTAAAGTGTTTGAATGTGTCTAGAAAACTTCTGTGCTTTGCTTTCATCCAGTTGTGCTGGATGTGTCTTCCCCTTCACCAAAGTTGACAGTTGTCTATTATCTAGTTAGTGATTTCCCCTCCCGCCACTACCTTCATAACCATCATGATTTTTTTTCCTGTGTGTAAAACTTTTCTTGAGTTCTTATAATAGTGATCTCATACAATATTTATCCTTTAGTGACTGACTTATTTCACTCAGCATAATGCCATCCAGATTCATCAATGTTGTGAGATGTTTCACGGATTCATCTTGGTTCTGTATCATTGCATAGTGTTCTATTGTGTGTATGTACCATAATTTGTTTATCCATTCATCTGTTGATGGGCTTATGTTCATTTATTTTGAACTATTTTCTAATTTTCCTTGTAATTTCTTTTTTGACATTTAGGTTATTCAAAATAACATTTTAATTTCCATATATTTGTGGATTTTCTAAATACCTTATTATTGATTTTTAATTTAATTCCTTTGTGGCAGAGAATATACTCTGTATGATTTCAGTCCTTTTAAATTTACTGAAACTTTTTTTGGAGCACAGCATATATAGTCTGTTTGAATGGAGTGTTTATAAATGTCAATTAGGTCAAACTGGTTAATAATTTTACACGTCTTCTATATCCTCATGGGGTTTTTTGTGTGTCTATTTGCTCCATCTGTGTCAGAAGAAAAAGAACACTTGTCTATTTCTCCATCTAGTCTTTCAAATATTGTTTCACATATTTTGAAGCTCTCATATTACATATATATGTAATATATATATAGTTATTTCTTCTTGATAAATTGAACCTTTTTTTCATTACAAAATGCCCTTGTTTATCTCAGGTAATGTTCCTTTTCTAGTTTGAGTCATATTAACTGTTGTTGTTAGGTACTGTCGACTTGATTTTGACTCATAGCGACTCTATGTGACAGAGTAGAACTGCCCCAGAGAGTTTTCTAGGCTGTAATCTTTATGGGAGCTGATCGCCAGGTCTTCCTCCCATGAATCTACTGGGTGCATTCAAACTGCCACCTTTTCGGTTAGCAGCCAAGCGCTTAACCAGTTCACCACCAGGGTGCCTTTATATTAATGCAACTATCTTATAATTAGTATTTGCCTGAAAAATCTTGTTCCCTCCATTTACTTTTAATCTATTCGAGCCTTTATATTTATAGTACAACTCTTGTAAGCAGTGTACATTTGGGTCTCCCTTTCTTGTTCAGTCTCTTTTCTCTGCCTTTAATTAGCCCTCCTCTAATGTAGAGTGGGGCTCTGGTGGCGTAGTGGTTAAGAGCTACGGCTGCTAACCAAAAGGTCGGTAATTCAAATCCACCATGCGCTCCTTGGAAACACTATGGGGCAGTTCTACTCTGTCCTATAGGGTCACTATGAGTCGGAATCAACTCGACGGCAAGAGGTTTGGTTTGGTGGTTTTTTTAGTGCAGAGTGAGGTAAATGAAATAATATAATTCTAAGGTTCTTACATTATATGTGAAATGGTATAGCATTAATTCAAATTAAGTTGTGATAGGTTAAGAATACAGGTTTTATTCCTTAGAGCAGTCACAGAAAATAATAAAAAGAGGAATAGCTAGGAGAGATAAAATGGAATACTAAAAATATTTCACTGGTTCAAGGAAGAAAGGAAAGAAGGAACAGAGAACAGATGATACAAATAGAAAACAAATAGCAAGATGGTAGGCTTAAACCCACATATATCAAAAATTATATTAAATTTAAAAAGTTTTTATTTCTACATGTTACAAACTCCAAATACATTTCTATCATCTTAGCTGTAAACAGTCAATTATTGTATTAAGTTTTTAAAATTAGAAGTAATCTGTGTTTTAAAAGAATATTTAATAATATTTTTATCATTTATGGCACTTTATATTCTTTCCTGAGATCCAGATTTCCTTCTGGCTACATTTGTCTTCACCCTGAAGACTTGGTTTAGCATTTCTTGCAATTCTAGCCTACTGGTTTTGAATTCTCTTCACTTTAATTTTCTAAAGACCCTTATTTTTTGCCTTCAGTTTTGAAGGGTGTTTTCACTAGATCTAGAGTTTTAGGTCGATAGATTGTTTTTTGTTTTTTTTTCTTTCAGCTCTCTAAAAATGCTGCTTCATTGTTTTCTAGCTTGCATTGCTTCTGTTATAGTTGTTACCCTCCATATAATATATCTGTTTTTGCCAGCTAATTTTAAGATCTATTTATCTTTAGTTTTTAGTAATTTTATTATGACGTGCCTCAGTGTTGTTCTCTTAATATTTATCCTGCTTGAAGTTCGTTGAAGTATTGGATTCATGTGTTGTTATTTTTCATCATTTTAGAAAATTTTTAGGCACTATTTCTTCAAGTAACATTTCTGCTCCATTATATCTTTCTTCTTCTTCTGAGACTTCAAAGACTGCCCATACTATTCAGTCAACCCCAAAGGTTTGCTTGTTTATGGTTGTTTTCCTTTTTTCCCCCTCTCTCTGTTTTAGTTGGATACTTTTTATTGTTTTTTCTTAAAATTCACAGATACTTTTGCCCTCTACTGTCCAATTTAATGTTACTCCCATCCAATAAAATATGATTTCAAATATTTGACTTTTCATTTCTAGCCATTTCCATCTACTTATTTTTGAGAGTTTCCATTTCTCTCCTGCAATATCCCACGTCTTCACCATTGCTGTTGCTGTTGTTAGTTGCCAGTGAGTGGGCTCCAACTCATGATAAACTTATGTAAAACAGAACTAAAAGTTGCCCATTCCTGAACATCTTCATGATCACTGGTATGTTTGAGTCCATTGTTGTGGCTATTGAGTCAATCCTTCTCATTGACAGGTTCCCTCATTTTGTTGACCCTCTACTTTACCAAACATGATGTTGTTTTCTAACAATTAGTCTTTCCTGATGACATGTCCAAGGTAAGTGAGCCAAAGTCTCATCATTGCCACTTCTAAGGAACATTCTTGTTGTATTTCTTCTAAAACTGATTTATTCATTCTTTTGGCAGTACATGTTATATTTAGTATTCTTTGTCAACTCCACAGTTCAAATGCATCAGTTCTTCTGTCTTCCTTTTGCATTTTCAAACTTTCATACACATATGAGATAATTGAAAAGACTATGGCTTGGGTCAGGTGCACCCTAGCCATCAAAGTGATATCTTTGCTTTTTAAAACTTTGAAGAGGTCTTTTTCAGAAGATTTGCCCAATGCAATGTGTCATTTAATTTCTTAACTGCTGTTTCTATTGACATTAATTGTTGACACAAGTAGAATGAAATCAATGACAACTTCGATTTATTCTTCATTTATCATGATGTTGTTTTTCAGTCCAGTTGTGAGGCTTGTGAGTTGCTGTGATGCTGAAAGCTATGCCACCAGTATTTCAAATACCAGCAGGATCACTCATGGTGGATACGTTTCAATGGAGCTTCCAGGCTAAGACAGACTAGGAAAAAAGGCCTGGTGATCTAATTCCAAATTTCAGCCAGTGAAAATTCTATGGATCACATAGAATATTTTTATCTTCACCATTAGATTCCTCTTTTCCAATAATCTCATTAATATATTTATTAAAATTGTTCTAAAGTCGTGTCTGTTGATTCACATAACTGGATTCTCTGAAGGTCTTTTCTGTTGATCCTATTTGCTTTTTATTGGAGGTCACATTTTCCTGTTTTTTTCATATATTCTGTAATTTTTAAAACATAGAACACTGGAGATGGATATGTAAATTTTTTAAATTTTGCTTATTTTCCAAGGATTGCATGCTGTGTTCTCCATCTGATGGTTAATTTGAGAATTTTGTCTTTCAAATTCCTCCCGAATCAAGCTGATCTGGGGCTGGACTTCAGCTTTAATTAGAATGAATTCACCTATGATTAGCCCAACTTCCAGCTTATCATGACAAAATCAAAACTTTGATCCTGTTAATATCTGATCTCGGGTAATGTTTAGCTGTAGTTTCAGATAGTGTTGGTTCTCCTTGATTCAACCTCAGTAGAGCCCTAGAATTTAAAATCCAAGAAATTCAAGAGTCTGCAATTTCTCACTGTTTTCCAGATCTTCACTTGCAACCATTTTTTTTTGGAAAAATTTGTGGTGGGGAGAAAATTTTCAGGCTAAGTAATTTGTTTTTATATCTGTGACTCTTTTAGATTCCAATCTGTTACTATAGCCCACATTTGCCAAAAGAATTAGTTTTCAATACTTACAGCTGGGTTGGTATTCTCTAGTTCTTGTCTTACTGTAAATCCTGGTTCCTCTATTTCCACCCATTCTCTTGGAAATCTAAAATATTTCAGGATTTAACTAAAAAACAGAGCCATAGATAGAGAAACTTTGTAGGATAAAGAGAAATCAGTTGAGCATTAGACAAAAATGTGGGCCAGAGGAACAGATTAGAATCTGAAAGAGTTATAGACAAGTAAAAATCAAGTGTCTGCACACTGTCGGAAAAGAAGGGCTGTAAAGTCCGGGAATCAGGCCAAGTCTGCCATCTCAGTATGAACATTAGAAAGGAGTTAACCTACTGGTAGCAATGCATGGAATTATACTTCTTATTTCAAAACTTGTCTGGTTTCCTAATCTAGAAAGCATATGTGGATTAAAATAACAAGAGAAATTCAGTCTTTCCATTACACACTATGCTAGATAATTTTTATTAAATTAGAAATAAGTACATTTTAAAATATAGACAGCAAGGAATGGTATAGAATATGGATGTCATCACATAGTGTTGATGTTCCCATTTATCTCCCCCATACACATTATGCCACATGTCTTGACCCCTAGAAGGAAAATTGTAAGTGATTCTGAGCCAGTAAAGCGTTGAACAACCTCTATCAGGTCCATTCTCCACTGGTGCAAATGATGTTACTCTAATACTAAATTGCTGATATCAATAGTATTGTGTTAGAATTGATGTTGTTATGCTGACATTGACATAATTTTGTTGGCATTCAGCCTGTTGGCCTAACTCCTCCATAAACAAAAGTGATTTCATCTGAAGGATTTACTGAATACCCATTTCAGTGCTATATTCCTCTGCAGGACTTTTTCTTTAAATTCAGACAACAGACGACAAACAATAGTGCGAGCCAAGGACCTGGGTATTGAAATAAACTTTATATATATGTATACACACGTGTCTATTACAAAAAGGTGACTGAATAGAAAACTGTGGAAGGAATGAGGTCAAAGAAAATTTTCTACTCTTTCAATGGACCCAGAAAGTTTTCTCTGAAGTAGGAAGGTATTAGCAGCTCTAAAGAAGGAAAGGACAGTATACAAAACATAAGATAATCCTAATTAGCTTAGAAGTGATATGATTAAAAGTTTGTATTAAACAAAATATGTTCAAGGGATGTAAAAGGGAGATTACATGATGTAAAAGGAATAGGGAACATTTGTTCCATTTTGCAAATTATCACCACTGCTGACTAGCAGATTCCAAGTATATTTCAGTCAGATACATAAGTCTTTACTACTTTTCATGATCTTACATGGAATGATGTTAGTTGTCTGGAGAGACTAGGTATAAGTTAATTTTGGACTTGAAATGACACAATTGGATCCAGTTCCACATAGTTACCTTCTTTGCCTCCAATACTTCAGTTCTTACTCCATGCCATGCCCACAGCTTTAGGCACTGAGGACAGTCTCCGGTACTACTTAGGTCAATTCCTTCCTTGCTATAAGCCTTACACTCCCCATTTCATTGACAAGAAGGCGAATTTTAGCCAACGACTTTGCCCAAGGCTCTGGTTTAATTTAAAAGTATTAATGCTATCTTAAAAGCCTTTGAGAAGATAACAATAATTTACCTATTATACATGTTGGACCTGGCCCAAAAATCTAATATATAGGTCAAAGAGTTGATTTATGCTACTTACTCCATTCCTTAGAAACACAGAAGAATTAACTACAATGTCAATATTTAAAAACCAGTTATATAGGGATTTCAGTTTCAGCTCTGAAATGTAAAAAGCTTGGAAATCATCACTCCTGTTGTTATCATAAAAAAAAAAAAAAAAACTGAACAAACTGAAAATTAATGACATTTCTTAGACCCATCAGAGAATTGAGTCACAAGGAAAACCACCATTCTGAAATCTGAATAGACAGTCAAATAAAAGAAGTCAAGGGGGGGTGGTATCTATGATCTACAGGGAAACGATGATAAAAATGAACGCAAACTTATTATCAGAAGCCTCACACATAAGAATAATGTGGAGTGAAATATTTAAAGTGTTGAAAGACAAATAAACCTGGAATACAGTGAAGAAGATATAAAGACTTTTTCAAACAGAAACTAAATGAACTTGTTGCCAGTAGACCTGCCCTGCAAAAAAATGTTGAAATAACTGCTTCTTAGAGAAGGAAAATTGATAGGTCAGAAATTCAGATCTACATAAAGAAAGGAAGAGTGTAACAGAATACTCTTATTTTAAGTGAAGGTAAAATAAAATATTTTATTTTCTTATTCTTAATTGTGCTACTAGATAGTTGTTTGTTCAAAGTAATAACAACAATGCTTTGGATTGATTACACTATATGGGATAGTGAAATGAATTATATGAATATTATAGTGGACAGAAGGGAGGAACTGGAAATAGTCAATTATCGGGTACCAGCACTACTCATGAAATGGTATAATGTTATTTGAAAGTGAACTTAGATTAATTATAAATGTATACAGTAAACTCTAGGGCAAGAACTAAAACATTTTTTAAAGAAAGTATAATTAATATGCTAAAAGCAGGGAGAAAATAGAATCATATAAAATGTTCAGTTAAAACCAGAAAAAGCAGAAAAAGAGGGAAAGTTTAAAAAAAAACAAAACAAAGAAAAGTGCAATGAATAGAACACAGTTACAAACGTAGAAGATTGTTAAATGTTAATGGTCTGAATACATCAATTAAAATACATAGATTTTCAAAGTGGATTTAAAAAAGAGAAAAACAAGACCTAACTATATTTGTGTACAGTAAACTCACTTTAAATATAAAGATACATATAGGTTAAAAACAAACAGATAGAGAAAGGTATACTATGCTAATGTTATTCAAAAGAAAACTAGAGTAACTACATTAATTTCAGACAAAGCAGATGTCAGAACAAGGAAAAGTACCTGGTATACTAAGGGTCTTACATAACGACAAAGGATTAAATTCTCAAGAAAACATAACAGTCCATAAAGTATATGCAACAACAGCTTCAAAATATGTAAGACAAAAAATTCTAGAACTGCAAGGAGAAATATGCAGATCCACTATTATTGTTTGAGATTTCAACAACTCTCTCTCAATAACTGATAGATCCAGTAGACAAAAAATTAGTAAGGAAGCAGTTGAAATGAATGGCACCATTCATCTACTTGATCTAACTGACATTTATAAAATACTTCATCCAACAACAGCAGAATATACATTATTCACAAGCTCACATGGAATATTCATCCAGATAGATCACATCTTGGACAATAAAACACACCTTAGCAAATTTTAAATAGTAGAAATCATACAAAGTATGTTCTCAGATCACGATAGAATTACACTAGATGTCAATAACAAAAATATATTTGGAAAACCCCAAAATATTCAGAGATTTAGCAGCATATTTGTAAATAACACATAGATTAAAAAAGACATTTCCAGATAAATTTAAAAATACTTTGAACTAAATGAAAAATAAAATTCAACTCTAAAAATGTGTAGGATGCAGCAAAGAAGTGTTAAGAGGGAAATTTATAGCATTGAATGTACATATTAAAAAATAAGAAAGATGTAATATCAATAATCTAAGCTTCCACTTTAGGAAACTAAAGAAAAGCAGAAGAAAAGAAATAATAAAAATTGCAGCAGAAATCAATAAAATTGAAAACAAGAAATCAAGCTGGTTCTTTGAAAAGATCTATAAAATTGATAAGACTCTAGCCAGGCTAACCAATTAAAAAGAGAAAAGGCACAAATTACTAATATCATAAACGAAAGAGGTGCCATCAAAACTGATTCTATGTACAGTAAAAAGATAATAAAGAAATATTACGAACAACTCTATGCCCACAAATTTGACACTGTCTTAGTTATCTAGTGCTACTATAACAGAAATACCAAAGTGGGTGGCTTTAACAAACAGAAACTTATTCTCTCACAATTTAGGAGGCTAGAAGTCCAAATTCAGGGCACCACCTCCAGGGGAAGGCTTTCTCTCCCTGTAAAATCTGGGAGGAAGACCCTTGTCATCAATCTTCTCCTGGGTCTAGGAGTTTCTCTGTACAGAGACCCCAGGACCAAAGGATTCACTCCACTCCTGGCTCTTCTTTGCTGGTGGTAGGAAGTCCTTTTCCTCTCTGCTTGATTTTCCCTTTTATTTCTCAAAAGAGACTGCCTCAAAATACAACTTAATCCTGTAGATTGTGTCCTACCTCATTAACATAACTGCCTCTAATCCTTCCTCATAAATATCATAGAGGTTAGGATTTACAACACATAGGATAATTATATATCAGATCACAAAACAGAAAACAACTACACAATACTGGGAATCATGGCCTAGCCAACTTGATGCACATTTTTGGGAGACACAATTCAATCTGTGACAGATAACTTAGTTGAAATGAACGAATTTATCGAAAGGTACAATCTACCAGAACTCATACAAGAAGAAATAGGTTATCTGAATAAGTCTATATCTATTAAAGAAGTTACATCAATAATTAACAGCCTTACATAAAATAAAACACCAGGCCCAGACTGTTCCACTGGTGAATTCCACCAAATACATAAGGAGAAAAAAAAAAGATACCAGTTCTCTACAATCTTTCCCAGAAAACAGAAGGAGAGTAAACATGTCTTAATTTATTCTATGAGGCTAGCATTACCTAACACTAAAACCAGATAAAGACACTATAATAAGGGAAAACAACAGTCCCATATCTCTCATGAAATAGATGTAAAAATCATCAACAAAATATTAGCAAATCAATCTAACAAATGTACAGAAACTATTATATACCATAATCAAGAGGAGTTTATTCAAGGCATGCAAGGCTGGTTCAATATTTGAAAATCAATTAATTTAAACCACCACAATTTCAGGCTAAATAAGGAAAATCATATGATCATATCAACTGATGCAGGAAAAGCATTTGAAAAAAATCCAACAGCCATCCATGATAAAAACTCTTAGCAAACTAGGCATAGGGGGAACTTCTTCAACTTGATAACAAAAAGTTACAAAAAGCATACAGCTAACAACATACTTAATGATGAGAAACTGTATGCTCTCCTCTTAAGATCAGGAACAAGGCAAAGATGTCACCTCTCACTACTCCTATTCAATATCATACTGGAAGTCCTAGCTAGTGAAATAAATAAGAAAAGGAAATAAAAGGTATATAGATTGGAAAGGAAAAAATAAACTGTCTTTGTTTGCAGATAACACAATTGTAGAAAATCCCAAAGAATAGGGGGGGAAAAAACCTCCTGGAACTAATGAGTGATTATAGCAAGGTCACAGAATACAAGGTCAATTGCTTCCTGTAAACCAGCAATGAACAATTTGAATATGAGATTTTAAAAACTAAATATAATTTACATTAATGCCAAATTAAATTAAACAGGTATAAATTTAACAAAATATGTAATGGATCTACCATATGTTAGGACACAAAACAAGTCTCAACATACTTAAAAAGACTGAAATCATACACAGCATCTTCTTTGATCATAACGATATGAAGCTAGAAATCAACAGCAGGAAAAATAAAGAAAAAAAGTAAATACATGAAAACTAAATAATACACTACTAACAAAAACTATGGAGTCATAGAGAAATCAAAAGTAAAATTAAAAAATTCTCAAAATCATGCAAAAATGAAAACACAACATATCAAAACCTTTGGGACACAGCAAAAGCAATTCTCAGAGGGAAATTCATTAACAATAAATGTCTACATTAAAAGTGAAGAAAGATCCAAAATCAACAATTTAAGTAGACAACTTGAAGAAGTAGCGAAAGAAGCCTAAAGCTACCAGAAAAAAGAAATAATAAAGATCAGGACAGAAATAAACAAAATAGAAAAACAATAGAAAGACTCAACAAAACCAGAAGTTGGTTCTTTGAAAGGATCAATAAAATAGACGAATCACTGGCTAAACTAACAAAAGAAAAGAACAGAAAGAGTCAAAAAACCAAACTAAGAAATAAAACTGGAGATACTGCAACTGAGATAGAGAGAATCACATAGATATGGTGCAGTCAATTACTTAATACAGCCCTTCTAGCCATACTGTTTGTGACTCCCACACAATGATTGGGTAGGACTGTGCAAATGGGGTGCTTGTGGCCCACAAAGTGTATTGGACTGCTTGCTTCTAATGCAAAGAAGGTGTATGGAACCTATAATGATTATGTGTCAATTTGGTCAGGCCATGATTTTCAGTGGTTTGGCAGTTATGTAATGATGTAGTCATCAAAGACATTTGACTACATTGATAATAACAAATTATGAATAATGTTGCGAAGGAGAATTCCAGAACACTTAATTGTTTTCATGCAGAACCTGTATATAGACCAAGAGGCAGTCGTTTCTACAGAACAAGGGGATACTGCGTGGTTTAAAATCAGGAAAGGTGTGCATCAGGGTTGTATCGTTTCACCATACCTATTCAATCTGTATGCTGAGGAAATAACCTGAGAAGCTGGACTATATGAAGAAGAATGCAGCATCAAGATTGGAGGAAGGCTCATTAACAACCTGAGATATGCAGATGACATACCTTGCATAGTAAAGGTGAAGAGCACTTGAAGCACTTACTGCTGAAGATCAAAGACCACAGCCTTCAGTATGGATAGCACCTTAACATAAAGAAAACAAAAATTCTCACTACTGAACCAATAAGCAACATCATGATAAACAGAGAAAAGACTGAAGTTGTCAAGGATTTCATTTTACTTGGATATACAATCAACACCTATGGAAGCAACAGTCAAGAAATCAAACAATGCCCTGCATTGGGCAAATCTGCTGCAAAAGACCTCTTTAAAGTGTTGCAAAGCAAAGATGTCGCCATGAGGACTAAGGTGCGCTTGAACCAATCTATGGTATTTTCAATCACCTCACATGCATGTGAAAACTGGACAATGAATAATGAAGACAGAAGAAGAATTGATGCCTTTGAATTATGGCTTTGGCAAAGAATATTGAATACACCATGGACTGCCAGAAAAAGGAACAAGTATGTCTTGGAAAAAGTACAGCCACAGTGCTCCTTGGAAGCAAGTACGGTGAGACTTTGTCTCACATGATTTGGACATGTTATCAGGAGGGACCAGTCCCTGGAGAATGACAATCATGGTTGGTAAAGTAGAGGGGTCAGTGAAAAAGAGGAAGAACCTTGACAAGATGTGTTTACACAGTGGCTGCAACAATAGACTCAAAGCAACGATTGTGAGGATGGCTAAGAACTGGGCAGTGTTTTGTTCTGTTGTACATAGGGTCACTATGAGTCAACTGACTCCATGGCACCTAACAACAAATCATCCTCCATTTTGTGGGTCTGATGTAACTGTCCTTCATTTTGTGATCTGATGTAATTATCTTCCATTTTGTGATGTATTGTAAATTCTTGCCTCTATGCCTGTGGTTATGGTCCCGTTTGGGAGTGAGTTGTCTGGTATGTTAATGAGGCAGGATTATGGTGGGATGTATCTTGAATCACCACCTTACTAAAGAGTGTGATTCAAGTCACCACCCTTATCCCAGCTACCATCCTTACCACCCTTATTCAAGTCACACCCTTGCACTACGTTGCTACAGTAAGGGGAGTTTCTTTGAGGGTATGTTCTGCATCCAATATAGATATGAATGTTCTGGCAAATCTCCACTCTTGCTTTGTCTGGATCCTGTACCCAGCCTGTCATCTGACCTCCAGTTATTGGAACTTGAGCCAGTAGCCTATCATCTGATCTTATTCACCATCTTCCACAGCCTTGTGAGCCAGCAGCCTGTCATCTGACCTGTCAATTTGTGTTCATCAGCCCCTGCAACCAAGGGAGTCAGGAGAAGCCTCTAGCCTGATGCCTGAACCACAGATTTGTGACTTGCCAGCTTCTTCAACCACGTGAGCCATTTCCTTGATGATTCATGAGTTCTGTGAGACGTTGTAGCAACTTATAGAACCCAAAGACAGGAGGGAGAATACTGAAGGGAGGAGGAATAGTTGATATTAGACATGATGGAGTGGTATAGCAGTTTGGAAAAGTTGGATATTTCAGGCATCTTTAACCTCCGCCTCATAGGAACCACTTTGTACTGATCCTTCTAATAGAAGTTATTCATTTAACAGATTACTACAAAAATTGTACTCCAATAAAATTGAAAACCTAGATGAAATGGAAAAATTCCTAGAAGCTCACTACCTACCTAAACTAACAGAAACAGAGGTAGAAAATCTAAGTAGACCCATTACAAAGGAATAGATTGAAGATGTCGTCAAAAAACTGCCAACAAAAAAAAAGCCCAGGACCAGATGCTATACTGGAGAATTCTACCAGACATTCAGAGAAGAGTTGAAACCAATTTTACTCAAACTCTTCAAAAGCATAGAAGAGGAAGAAACTCTCCCTAATTCTTTCTATGAAGCCAGCATAACCTTGATACTTAAACCAGGCAAAGACATTCCAAAAAAAAAAAAAAAAAAAGAGAAAGAAAATTACAGACCAATATCCCTTATAAACAGAGATGCAATGATTTTCAACAAAATTCTAGCAAACAGAATTCAGCAACATATCAAACAAAAAATCATACACTATGATCAAATGGGATTCATATCAGGACTATAAGGGTATTTCAATATTAGAAAATCAATGAATGTAATCCACCACATGAATAAAACAAAGGAAAAGAACCATATTATCATATTAATTGATTCAAAAAAGGTATTCAACAGCCTTTCCTGATAAAAACCCTCAGCAAAATAAGAATAGAAGGAAAATTTATCAGCATAATTAAGATCATATATTCGAAACCAACAGCCAACATTTTACTCAATGGAGAAAGACTGAAAGCCTTCCCTTTGAAATGGAAATGAGACAAGGATGTCCATTATCACCACTCTTATTCAATATTGTGGAGCTCTGGTGCGGCAGTGGTTAAGAACTCAGCTGTTAACCAAAAGGTCAGAAATGCGAATTCATCAGCCACTCCTTGGAAACCCCGTGGGGAAGTTCTGCTCTGTTCTATAGGGCTGCATGGGTAGGAATATACTCATTGGCAATAGTTTTGGGTTTGGTATTATTCAGTACTGTACTGGAGGTCCTAGCCAGAGACATAAGGCAAGAAAGAGAAATAAAACGTATCCAAATTGGAAAGGAAGAAGTAAAACTATCTCTATTCACAGATGACATGATCCTAAACATAGAAGACCCTAAAGATTCCACAGGAAAACTGCTGGAACTAATAGAAGAATTCAGCAGTGTTACAGGGTACAAGATCAACACACAAAAATCAGTTGAGTTCCTTTATCCTAACAAGGAGTATTCTGAAAAAGAAATCAAGAAAAAGATACCATTTACAATAGCCTCTAAAAGGGTAAAATACTTGGGAATTAACCTAACTAGGAGCATAAAAGATTTATACAATGAAAATTATAAAACACACAGTCGAGTGCCTTTTTTTTATTGTGTGCTTTAAGTGAAAGCTTACAATTCAAGTTAGTCTGTCATATAAAAGTTTATACATACATGTTTTATGACCCTAGTTGCTCTCCCTATACTATGACACCACACTCTTTCTATCCACCCCAGATTTCCCATATCTATCCAACCAGCTCCTGACCCTCTCTACTTCTCATCTTGCCTCTGGACAAGAGTTGCCTGTTTAGTCTCATGTACCTACTTGAGCTAAGAAACACACTCTTCATTTTATGTCCCATAGTCCAGGGTAATCTTTGTCTGAAGAGTTGGCCTCAGGAATGGTTTTAGTTTTGGGCTAACAAAGAGTCCAGGGGTCATGTCTTCTGGGGTCCCTACAGCCTCGATTAAACCATTAAGTCTGGTCTTTTTACTAGAATTTGAGTTTTGCACCCCACTTTTCTCCTGCTCTGTCAGGAACTCTCTGTTTTGTTCCCTGTCAGGGTGGTCATTGGTGGTAGCCAGGCACCATCTAGTTCTTCTGGTCTTTCTGTCTCTTGGGCTAATACTTTTCTTGTGTCCATGGTGTTCTTCGTTCTCCTTTACTCCAGGTGGGTTGGGACGAATTGAGCATCTCAGATGGCCACTCACTAGATTTTAAGACCCCAGATGCCACTCAACAAAATGAGATGCAGAACATTTTCTTAATAAACTTTGTTATGCCAATTGACCTAGGCGTCCCCTGAAACCAAGGTCCCCAGAAGCCCATCCTGCTACTCTGTCCCTTGAAGTGTTTGGTTATATTCAGGAACCTTCTTAGCTTTAGTTTAGTCCAATTGTGGTGACTTCCCCTGTAATGTGTGCTGTCCTTCCCTTCACCTAAGATAATTCTTATCTACTTTCTAGTTAGTGAATACCCCTCTCCCTCCCTCTCCACCCTCATAACCATCCAAGAATGTTTTCTTCTGTGTTTAAACCTTTTCTTGAGTTCTTATAATAGTGGTCTTTTACAATATTTGTCCTTTTGAGACTAAGTTCACTCAGCATAATACCTTCCAGATTCATCCATGTTATGTTTCACGGATTCATTGTTGTTCTTTATCGTTGTGCAGTATTCCATTCTGTGAATATACCATAATTTGTTTATCCATTCTTCTGCTGATGGGCACCTAGGTTGTTTCCATCTTTTTGCTATTGTGAGAAGTGGTGCAATGAACATGGGTGTGCATATCTCTATTTGTGTGATGGCTCTTATTTCTCTAGGATAAATTCCGAGGAGTGGGATTGCTAGATTGTATGGTACTTCTATTTCTAACTTTTTAAGGAAGTGCCAAATCGATTTCCAAAGTGGTTGTACCATTTTACATTCCCACCAACAGTGTATAAATGTTCTAATCTCTCCACAACCTCTCCAATATTTATTATTTTGTGTTTTTTGGATTAATGCTAGCCTTGTTGGGGTGAGATGGTATCTAATTGTAGTTTTCATTTGCATTTCTTTAATGGCTAACGATTGTAAGCATTTCCTCATGTATCTGGTAGCCACCTGAGTGTCGTCTTTGGTGAATGCCTTTTCATTTCCTTTGCTCATTTTTTAGTTAGGTTATTGTTCTTTTTGTTGTTGAGGTTTTGCAGTATCTTGTAGATTTTACAGATTAAATGCTGATCAAATTTGTCGTAGCCAATTTTTTTTTCCCAGTCTGTAGGTTGTCTTTTTACTCTTTTGGTAAAGTCTTTTGATGAGCATAAGTGTTTGATTTTTAGGCACTCCCAGTTATCTAGTCTCTCTTCTGGTGTTCGTGCATTGTTACTTAAGGTTTCTATTCTGTTATGCCATGTGTGAGGGCTCCTAGCATTGTCCCTATTTTTTCTTCTATCATCTTTATCATTTTAGATTTTATCTCTAGGTCTTTGATCCATTTTCAGTTAGTTTTTGTGCATGGGTATGGCTCTTGTATCATTTTTTTGTTGATGGATATCCAGTTATGTCAGCACCATTTGTTAAAGAGATTATCTTTTCCCCATTTGGTGGACTTTGGGCCTTTGTCAAATATCAGCAGCTCCTAGGTGGATGAATTTACTTCTGGATTCTCAATTCTGTTCCATTGGTCTATGTATCTGTTGTTGTACCAGTACCAGGCTGTTTTGACTATCATAGAGGTATAATAGGTTCTAAAATCAGGTAGTGTGAGGCCTCCCACTTTGTTCTTCTTCTTCAGTAATGCTTTACTTATCCAGGGTGACTTCCCTTTCCATATGACGTTGGTGGTTTGTTTCTCCATCTCATTAAAAAATGCTGTTGGAATTTGGATCAGGATTGCATTGTATCTGTAGATCGCTTTGGGTAGAATTGACAATTTCACGATGTTGAGTCTCCCCGTCCATGAGCAAGGTATGTTTTTCCACTTGCGTAGGTCTCTTTTGGAATTCTCCAGTAAAACACTCCAGAACAGGGCTTTTTTTGTTGGGAGTTTTTTAATTACCTTTTCAATCTCTTCTTTTGTTATAGGTTTAGTTAGTTGTTCTACCTCTGTTTGTGTTAGTTTAGGTAGGTAGTGAGTTT
>NW_004444193.1:2021060-2023193 GCF_000243295.1 Trichechus manatus latirostris
AATTTCAGTTGGGTCTCTTGTGATATCACCCATCTCATTTCTTATACGGGTTACCTCCTTCCTCTCCTGTTTTTCTTTTGTCAATTTGGTCAATGGTTTATTGATTTTGTTGATCTTTTCAAAGAATCAGCTTTTCGTCTTGTAGACTCTTTCAATTGTTTTTCTATTCTCTATTTCTTTTAATTCTACTCTAATTCTTATTATTTCCTTTCTTCTGGCACCAGAAGGCTTCTTTTGCTGCTCTCTTTCTACTAGTTCAAGTTGTAGGGTTAATGTTTTGATTTTGGCCCTTTCTTCTTTTTGGATGGTGCATTTATTGCTATAAACTGACCTCTGAGCACTGTTTTTGCTGCATCCCAAAGGTTCTGGTAGGATGTGTTTTCATTTTCATTTGATTCTATGAATTTCTTTACTCCATCCTTAATTTCTTCTATAATCCAGTCGTTTTTGAGCGAGCTATTGTTCAGTTTCCATGTGTTTGATTTTTTTTTTTTTTGCTTGCTTTTTCTGTTATTGATTTCTGCTTTTATGGCTTTATGGTCAGAAAAGATGCTTTGTAATATTTCGATAGTTTGGATTCTTCTCAGGCTTGCTTTATGGCCTAATATGTGCTCTATTCTGGAGAATGTTCCATGTGCATTGGAAAAGAAAGTATACTTGGCTGCTGTTGGGTGGAGTGTTCAGTATATGTCTATGACAGCAAGTTGTTTGTTTGTAGCATTTAGATCTTCCATGTCTTTACTGAGCTTCTTTCTGGATGTTCTGTCCTTCACCAAAAGTGGAGGGTTAAAGTCTCCTACTATTACTGCGGAGCTGTCTATCTCTCTTTCCAATGCTGTTAGAGTTCGTTTTATGTATTTTGGAGCCCTCCTGTTGGATGCAAAATATTTATTACAGTTATGTCCCCCTGGTGTATTGACCCTTTAATCATAATATAGTGTCTTTCCTTATCCTTTGTAGTGGATTTTACTTTAAAGTCTGTTTTGTCAGAGATTAATATTACCACTTCTGCTCTTTTTTGAGTGTTGTTTGCTTGATATACTTTTTCCATCCTTTGAGTTTTAGTTTGTTTGTGTCTTTAAGTCTAAGGTGTGTCTCTTGTAGGCAGCATATAGACGGATCATTTTTTTTTTTTTTTTTAATCCATTCTGCCACTCTCTGTCTCTTTACTGGTGCATTTAGTCCATTTACATTCAGCATAATTATTGATAGGTATGAGTTTAGTGTTGCCATTTTGATGTCTTTTTTTGTGTGTTGGTGCCAGTTTCCTTGTTCCATTTAATTTTCTGTGCTGAGTCGTTTTTCTTTATGTATCTTTTCATCTTTTTTCATTGTTGTTGACTTTGTATTTGCTGAGTCTTGATATTTTTAATGTTTTCAGTTTTGATGTGTAGGTTTGGTAGTTTCCTTTGTGGTTACCTTAATATTTACCCCTATTTTTCTAAATTAAACTAGTCTTTTATTTCTTTATATTGTCTTGACTTCCTCTCCGTATGAAAAATTTATGTCCACATTTTTTATTCCCTCTTTTTTGTTTTAATATTGTCATCTTTTACATATTGACATCTCTGTTTCCCTATTTTCAGCGTTTAACTTTGATTTATTTTTGTGGCTGCCCTATCTGAGTTGATATCTGGTTGCTCTGTCCTGTGTTCTAGTCTTGGGTTGTCATCTGATGTTATTGATTTTCTAACCAGAGGACTCCCTTTAGTATTTCTTGTAATTTTGGTTTGATTTTTTCAAATTCTCTGAAGTTCTGTTTATCTGGAAATGCCCTAATTTCACCATCATAGTTGAGAGGTAGTTTTGCTGGGTATATAATTCTTCACTGGCAGTTTTTTCCTTCAAGGCTTTATATATGTCATCCCATTGCCTTCTTGCCTGCATGGTTTCTGCTGAGTAGTCTGAGGTTAGTCTTATTGACTCTGCTTTGTAGATGACTTTTTGTTTACTCCTAGCTGCTCTTAAAATTCTCTATCTTTGGTTTTGACAAGTTTGATTATAATATGTCTTGGTGACTTTCTTTTTGGATCTACCTTATGTGGGATTCGATGAGCATCTTGTATAGATATCTTCTCATCTTTCATGATATCAGGAAAGTTTTCTGTCAACAAATCTTCAACAATTTTCTCT
>NW_004444193.1:2023293-2033290 GCF_000243295.1 Trichechus manatus latirostris
ACCCCCGTTCTGGTATTCCAGTCACTTGTAGGTTATTTCTCTGGATAGAGTCTGACATAATTCTTTGAGTTTCTTCATTTTTTAAATTCTTTTATCTAATTTTTCCTCAGATAAGTTGATATCAAGTGCTTTATCTTCAATATGATTAACTCTGACTTCTGCCTCAATTCTGCTCCTATGAATTTCTATTGAGTTTTCTAATTCCTAAATTTTATTTTTAATCTTCTGGATTTCTGATTGCAGTCTCTCTATGGATTCTTTCAGCCTATTAAATCTGTCATTATGCTCTCAGATAACCTTCTTAAGTTCCCCTATGGCTTTGTCTGTTTGTTCTTTGGAATTCTCTGCATTTTGAAAGATCTCCTTCCTAATATCTTGAAGAGTTCTGTATATTAATGTTTTGTATTCTGCTTCTGGTAAGTCCAAGAAATTCTCTTCCTCAAGAAAATTTATTGATTGTTTATTCTGGGAGCTTGCTGAAGGCATCATGGTCTGCCTCTTTATGTGATTTGATACTGACTGTTGTCTCCAAGCCATCAATAAGTTATTATGATTAATTTATTTTATGTTTGCTTTCCGTGTCCTAGCTTCTTGTTTTGTTTTGTTTTGGTATGCCCAAATAGACTGCTTGTGTGAGCTAGTTTGATTATTGGCACCTTTGAAGCTCTAACATCATGTCACCAGGTGGTTAGATCTGTTACTAAGTATATGAGCCCAAGAGTCCATTAACTTTTCTTGTATGGATTCAGCTCAGGTGTCCAGGTAGTCGGTAACCAAGTGTGTTGTACAGGGTGACTGATGTAGGCACAGGTATCTGGCTGCAGTAGGGGGTCACACACTAAGCAAGGCAGGGGGCTGATGGCTGCCCCTGTGTGTCTGGAAGGAAAGTATGTCCCTGTTCCCCAGAGTGCATAGGTGGGTGAGTTTTGTAGCCAGACTGTGAGCACCCAATGCTGTTGACTGTAAGGACTGGGGGGCCACCACTTATTCTTGGACGCCTGTCACGGGTGGCTAGGTGGTGTGGGTAGAGCCACCAGTCCTCAGGCCTCTGATGTGGGCAGGTGAGGAACCTGCTTAAAGGGCAGGGCAGTGTCAACTATCACAAACCTGCCACTTCACAGCTGAAACAGTTGAAGTTAGACTTCAGGTATATACCCTGTTGTACTGTGGCAATGAGGACCTATGCCATTCAAATGGGCCCACAAAAGTCTATGCAGGGGTGAAAGGCATTCAAAGTCCATGGACCCCTTATGTCTGTGCCTAGGCAAAGGAACTGTGCCAACCCTGAATTCCTGGTTCAGGGGAGTTGGCAGCTTAGTTTTTCCCTGTTTGTTAATTTGTTCCCTCTCCAAGGCTGGGAGAATGGCTCAGGTGCGTGACAGGTCTTACTTCTGGCCCAGGGGACTCAGCAATCACTGAATCTGGCCCAGGACCCAGTGCAGAGAGAGGAGACGGAGGAAAATGGGAGAGAGATTTTTCCCAAATGGGGTGTTTTTTGATCCCTTCAGTAGGCCAGACACAAGTACTTATCTTTAGCTGCTTGAGTGCTGCTTTTCACTGGTTTTGGATGGCCAAGTAGACTCTCTGCTGCTGGGCCTCTTTCGATGTGGAAAACGTCCCCCAAGTGCCACTGCTTACCTCACTGCACACCCGAGCTGATCCAACCTGAAGGGCTCTGGCTCCCACTGGGTCAGATCTGGAAACTCCTCGCTGCTTCTGAACCATGTCTCCCTCTCCCTGCCACTCAGTTTGATTCCTCAACTTTGTCTTTGATGTTCAGTGCTCCTAGGTTGTCATATCCATCAATTCACTTGTTTTTTCAGGTCTTTGTTGTAAGAGGGACCACAGGAAGTGTCTGACTACTCTGCCGTCTTGGCCCCCCTCCTCAAGTGCCTTTTGCATAGTCAATGAAACATAGGTAAAATCTTTCTGTTATTCTCTTCTTTCAGCCAAGATCCATATGACATCAGCAATGTTATCTCTTGTTCCATGTCCTCTTCTTAATCCAGCTTGAATTTTCTGTCAGTTCCCTGTAAATGTATGGCTGCAGCCCTTTTTGAATTCTCTTCAGCAAAATTTAGCTTACATGTGATATTAATGATATTGTTTGATAATTTCAGCATTCTGATGTATCACCTTTCTTTGGAATGGGCATGAATATGGGTCTTTTCCAGTCAACTGGCTAGGTAGCTGTCCTCCAAATTTCTTGGCATAGAGGAGGAACCAGTTCCATTGTTGCATCTTTTCGTTGAAGCGTATCCATTAGTATTGTATCAGTTCCTGGAACCTTGTTTTTCACCAGTGCCTTCTGTGCAGCTTGTACCTCTTCCTTCAGTACCATCCGTTTCAGATCATATGCTACCTCCTGAAATGGCTGAAAGTTGACCAATTCCTTTTGGTATGGTGACTCTGTATATTCCTTCCATCTTCTTTTGATGATTCCTGGGTCGTTTAATATTTTCCCTGTAGAATCCTTCAATATTGCAGCTTGAGGCTTGAATTTTTCCTTCAGTTCTTTCAGTTTGAGAAATGTCCAGCTTGTTCTTCCCTTTTGGTTTTCTATCTTCAGGTCTTTGCCTCTGTCATTATAATACTTTACTGTGTCTTCTCAAGCTGCCTTTGAAATCTATTCAGCTCTTTTATTACATCATTTCTTCTGTTAACTTCAGCTACTCAACATTGAAGAACAAGTTTCAGAGTCTCTTCTGACATCCATTTTGGTCTTTTCTTTCTTTCCTGTCCTTTTTTATGACCTCTTGCTTTCTTCATGTATGATGTCCTTGATGTCATTCCACAACTGGTCTAGTCTTCAGTCATTAGTGTTCAACACATCAAATATATATGTATCTATATGTGGACACAATTATTCATGCCTCTCCCACCTGAAAAATAGGCTCAGTTCTATTCTAGGACTCACAAATGTCTTATCCTGTCATGGCATTCGGCTCAAAGTCTTCACACAAATCCAGTCATGTCAATTGTCTGTTCAAAAACCTGTGACTGCTTCCCAAAGTTTAAAAAGTTGTACAACACTTCACAATCTGACCTCAACCTCCTTTACTGACATCATTCCCTGCATATACTCAGCCTCCTCCCCAGGCACCTGGGATCATTTAAGGTTGTGAGTGAACTTGGCTGGGCCATGATTCTCAGTGGTTTGGCAATGATGATGTAGTCTGGCAGTCATAGGATGATGTCATCACTTCCATGATGAGATTCAATATAATATGATCACCTCCACAATGGAATCTGCTGTAAGTAGCCAATCAGTTGAAAGACAGTTTCCTTGTATGTATGGCCTGCATCAAATATAAGTGGACTTTCCAGCAAGGGTTGGGCTTTTTCTCACTCTGTATCCTGCAGCTGGCTCCTGTTCATCTGACCTCTGGTTCTTGGGACTTGAGCCAGCAGCTTACCTGTGGTCTTGCCCACCGATCTTGGGATTCATCTGTCTTTGTGGCCTGGGAGCAAGAATGCTGCTGTCTGACCTGCTAATCTTGAGTTCGCCAGCTCTAGCATCTATGTGAATCAGGAGACGTCTCCAGCCTGGCCTAGAGATTTGGGGTGTTCTAACCTCTATAACCTTGTGAGCCATTTCCTTGATATAAATCTCTTCATATAGATGTTTATATGCTTTACTGGTTTTGCTTCTCTAGAGAAACCAGCCTAAGACAGTACCAAACATCTAGCCTTCCTATATTACTTACCATTCCCTAACACTTCACGCCATTTTTTTCATTCATGCCTCACTTTGGCTATTCCCTCTGCCTTTACTCCACTAGCAAAAAATTAGTTCATTTCTATCACTAGACTGTACTCTCTGTAAGAAATAAATAAAAATGATTATATTTGTAGCTTTAGCAGCTAGCACAGTGTCTGGCTCAAGGTAAATACTCAATGAATGTCTGTTGAATGAACTAAAACATTAAGTTATAAAAATTGAAAGCCTTTGTCTACAGAGAATTTAACTGAGTCAAACTTCATGGCTTTCCTCCCTAAGTCAATCCCAGCTCCATCCAGAAATGTACCCTAAACTAGTTGTTGCTTAGTAAGCATTGCACTCAATGCATAATTTATGTGACTAGATACAGGCATTTCTTTTGTTTTAATATGGTATATATGCACATTGTTTCTATTCATTGTCTTATCCAAGAGGTCTAAGGATCCAATTTATAAAAAAACTCACTCTTCTTGGTATGAGCTTCAGAGTGCAAGGTTGGAGGGAGAAATGGGAAGGCTTGCAACACAATTATAACATGACAGAGGAAGAAAGGGAACAAAAGAACGTGTAGGGGATGATTAAGTACTTCTGAATTTACACAGTGAAATATGGACAGTTTAAACGTCTTCCCTATTTGCTTCTTTTCAAACTGTGAGCAGTTTCAAACACCCCATGCTGCTGCAAGATTAATTGAGTTCTGCATGCTTTTAGCTTGCATCGGGTACCAAGGAGAAAAGATTTCCAGAGAACCTGTATTTGCCAGAGCAAGGAGAATATCTCATTAATGTATGATTAATAGCCATTTGTGAAGTGATTAATTAGCCACTTTGACAGTAAATTGGGCCAATGTACATGCCTTTGATGGACTACAGGTTTCACATGTAGAAGAAAAAGAGAAAAAGTCTTGCTTTTCCTTGCTTCTTCTCTGCTCCAAGACCATGGAAAAAGCCAAAGTCCTTTGCATATTCTGGTCTTGTCAGATTCCGTCTAGTTTGTCTTTAAGAACAACAGCCCTGAAATGCAAGCTCTCCAGCATGATTGATGGCTTCTCTTTCTATCTGCAAGTTGGAAATTCAGAAAAGGATTTTTTTTTTCTATAGGTCTTACTGCTTATTGGTACAAGAGTTATTTCCACTTTGCCGCAGAATTGATTTGCAACATTGGTGTATGAGTTTGTATATTTTTCTCACTGGCCCGTCACAAAGCATAAGTCAGCAAGTCTTCTGCAGTATGATGGATTATGTAGACAGGAGCCTCCTAGGAATATTTCCATTAAAAGGATGAACATATTGTTGTTAACTTTTTGGGCCGGCAACATCCAAATTCTGTACCTTGATATTTCAGCAACTATATTATTTAGTAGAACTCATTTCTCCTACATCCAATTCTATCCATTGGACCTCGGGAAGATTCCTGCATCCCTGTATGCTCACTGTGTAAAATAAAGACATTAGGAAAACACTAACAGATCAATAGCAATAGTTCTAAGCTTGGTCCTGCTTCCTTCCAAATAAAATCATGAATAGATAGTGGGGAAGAACCCCTGATTACTTAAACTGTTACAAAAGTCATTCATTCCAGGATATACTGAAGCACCTTAAGGGCGTAATTACCAAAATGAAAATAGGAGCAGAAAAAAAATCAAACCTAAAACTCCCAATTTCTAGTTTATTGTGAAAATCGCTTATACATAGAAATATTTATCTCCTTCTCTCTGTGTTCCTTTCCTGTCCTCTATCTGTATATTATTTGCTGTAGGATGTGTGTGTGTGTGTGTGTGTGTGTGTGTGTGTGTGTGTGTGTGTGTGTGCGTGTTGTACCACCTTAAGGCTTTTTTGGAACAACTCAATAAAATAAATATAAAAATAAATGTGATGTGTCTGGTAGATGCATCATAGTGGTTTAAAAAAAAAAAAACTTGACTTGGAATATAACAGACCTGGGTTTGAATCTTGCCTTCATTAGTTACTAATTGCATGGCATAGACAAGTAACACTCTCATTAAGCCTCAGTTTTCTTTGTAAAACAGATATACAAATACCCACCCCATAGGTTGTGAATATCATAAGTTTAAATAGATGCAAAATATATAAACAGTGCCTGATACAGAGCTAAGGGCTCTCTAAACAGATGTTAGTTATAGATCACTGTATAAGCATATATTCATGCAGCACACTTACTAGCATTATTTTGCATTGCTTAGTGATGCAACATGCCTACACAGGAGAGCTTCTTTATTATCAATACTGATAGAGTTGAATGCAAGGGTCCAAGGCTCTGGGAGCCTATGGGGACTTACTAAAGAGATCTACACCCTTGAACAAACAAGGTCTAAAGTGATGGAAGAGAAAGGTAAGGAACAACCATATTTTTAGTCAAGTAATGTGTGCATTATATGTTTTTCTTTCTTTTTCTTTTTTTTTTTTTTTAAGCCAACCACGCAATCCTTTCTTGCATTATTTTCCTAGGGGTGCTATGCAAGCTATATGTGTGGGCACATTATTTGTGAAAAAATATGGTATTTAGAACATTCTGTTACATGGGGCCTAACATGGAGAAAATTCAGAATGAAAAATGTACCTTTTAGTAATCGATAGGTCATATTTGCTTTCTCCATGTTAATAGTTAACACATTTTTAAAAAGCACATTTTTCTTTGCATCTGCAGTTGTCCTCAACAGACATGGCTACATTATCATTTTCCAAAACTGTCTGACTCAGGTAGGGAAATGAGGGGCCTCTGGAGTGGAGAACTTGAAGAATACAGCTAATACTCTTCTCATTGATTCTAAGACGTGCTTTCTGTCCACATTTAACATCTCTGAAATCAGAGATGTCTTATAATCAATGGTGTATCTTAGTTTAATTGGCAGAGTTTTTATTTCTTAATGGAACATACAATATTAGAGTGGCTGAAAATTGATGAATTCTTAGATTTGATGAAATATAGTAAGTAGAATGCATAAGGCAAGAGCAGATATTGCTACAAAGTCCCCAGGTGTTCTATTAGATGGCCTCTGAAGGGCATCAACTGAGGGTACCACTCCCACAGGACAGTAAAGTCCACGTCTGGCCATTGCAAGCCACTTGAACTTTTGTAGTCAATATTAAAAAATGAAAAATCTGTTATGGATTTGGGTGACAGAATATGCCCCAATTTATTAATTATTTCATTAGAAAGCATGTTAGGTAATGTAGAAGCTTTCTTGAAAATATAATAATAATTTCTAATTAATTCCCAAGGGATATGTATTATTAAGCATATAAAAATAGCCCCATCTTCTGAGATCAGCATAGTAAACTTAATAGGAATTAATAGACTGCTTCAATATCACCTGACAACTTCCATTACCAAGTTCACCATAAAACTAAATTACATATCTCCAAGAAAACTCAATATCATATCCAAGTCGTGCTGTCATTTTATGTAATTCAAGCCAGCAATAAATATCTTTTGATTTTTTTATTTGCACTAAGTGTTTGAAGTCAAGTGAAATATTACAGGTAAAGCAACTAATTGACAATCATCCAGTTTATTCTTAGAGTTTCTGAAGGCTTCAAATTCAGTTTCCTAGGATTTTTTTTTAAACTTCAGACATTTCTAGTTAAATTCTTACTTTTTTAAATTAATGCAAATTACCTAATGATAAGATCACATATATTACTTATAGACAATTAAGAAAATAGTCTTTATCATTGGCATGAATGATTTCTGCTTAACATAAGGAAGAATTTTGTAGCAGCAAATGTATAATAATGAAAAAAGTTACTGAGGAAGGTATTGGATTATCCTTTCCTTCAAGTAGAATCTTTGTTTCCTACTCATTTATTAGGATTTATCTACCTGTAGGCAGGAAGAAAAAGTGGGTTCTAAGTCTGCAGCTAAGTTTTATTACTTTGTTTTAATTCAATGATAGACATTCATTTATCAAAGTCTCTAGTAGGTGAGACTCACCGAAGAGAAAGAATAAGGTTTGTCCTCCCTGAAACAGGAGAGTTAAATGAAACAGATTTCAAATTAGTAATATATTACACTCCCTTTTATATATGTTCAGAAATGGGGGAAAAACGTGGATTTTTCTGTTAAGCTAAAGAGCAATGATAAAGCACACTAAACCAATTCCAATCTCATATTTAAAAGGCGTGCTTTGATAATAAAATAACAGGATGAATGGAATGCAATTGTACTCCATTAACTGCAAGAGTTTGCCACTATCTAAAACCAAGATCAAATTAAGGAAAATAGGAATTCCACATTCATTTGTAATTTGGATAAGTATATACCATCAGTCAGAACATGACCAGGGACCAACTGCAGAACAGACCACCAACTGCTGATATGCAAGTTCAAGTTGAAGCTGAAGAAAATTAAAACAAGTCCATAAAAGCCAAAATACAACCTTGCATATATAACACCTGAATTTAGAGACCACGTCAAGAACAGATTTGACAGATTGAACATTAATGATCGAATACCAGACGAGTTGTGGAATGACACCAAGGAATCATACATGAAGACAGCAAAAGGTCATTAAGAAGACAGGAAAGAAACAAAAGACCAAAATGGATGTCAGAAGAAACTCTGAAATTTTTTCTTGAACTTAAAGCAGCTAAAGCAAACGGAAGAAATGATAAAGTAAAAGAGCTGAACAGAAGATTTCAAAGAGTGGCTCAGAGAAAACAAAGTAAAGTGTTATAATGAAATGTGCAAAGATCTGAAGTTAGAAAACCAAAAGAGAAGAATATGCTCAGAATTTCTCAAGCTGAAAGAACTAAAGAAAAAACTCAAGCCTCAAGTTGCAATATTGAAGGATTCTATGGGCAAAATATTAAACAACACAAAAAGCATCAAAAGAAGTTGGGAGGATTTTGCTGGAGGTCTTAGCCAGAGCAATTAGGCTAGAAAAAGAAATAAAGGGCATCCAAATTGGTAAGGAAGAAGTAGAAGTATCTCTATATGCAGATGATACGATCTTGTACACAGAAACCGCCCAAGAATCCACAAGAAAACTACTGGAACTAATAGAAGATTTCAGCAAAGTATCAGGATACAAGATAAACAAACAAAAATCAGTTGGATTCCTCTACACGAAGAAAGAGAACTTCAAAGTGGAAATCACTGAATCAATACCATTTACAATAGCTCCCAAGAAGATAAAATACTTAGAAATAAATCTAACCAGAGACGTAAAAGACCTATGCAAAGAAAACTGCAAGACACTACTGCAAGAAACCAAAAGAGACCTATGCAAGTAAAAAAACATACCTTGCTCATGGAGAGGAAGACTCAACATTGTGAAAATGTCAGTTCTACCCAAAGCGATCTACAGATACAATGCAATCCCGATCCAAATTCCAACGACACTTTTCAATGAGATGGAGAAACAAACCATCAACATCATATGGAAAGGGAAGAAGCCCTAGATAAGTAAAGCATTACTGAAGAAGAAGAACAAAGTGGGAGGCCTCACTCTACCTGATTTTAGAACCTATTGTACTGCTACGGTAGTTAAAACAGCCTGGTACTGGAACAACAATAGATACATAGACCAATGGAACAGAATTGAGAATCCAGATGTAAATTTATCCACCTATGAGCTGCTGATATTTGACAAAGGCCCAAAGTCCACCAAATGGGGAAAAGAAATCTCTTTAACAAATGGTGCTGGCATAACTGGATATCCATCTGCAAAAAATGAAACAAGACCCATACCCATGCACAAAAACTAACTGAAAATGGATCAAAGACCTAAATATAAAATCTAAAATGATAAAGATGATAGAAGAAAAAATAGGGACAATGCTAGGAGCCCTAACACATGGCATAAACAGAATAGAAACCATAACTAACAATGCACGAACACCAGAAGAGAGACTAGATAACTGGGAGCTTCTAAAAATCAAACACTTATGCTCATCAAAAGACTTTACCAAAAGAGTAAAAAGACAACCTACAGACTGGGAAAAAAAAATTGGCTACGACAAATCTGACCAGCGTCTAATCTCTAAAATCTACAAGATACTGCAAAACGTCAACAACAAAAAGACCAATAACCTAACTAAAAAATGAGCAAAGGAAATGAACAGGAACGTCACCAAAGAAGACATTCAGGTGGTTACCAGATACCTGAGGAAATACTCACAATCATTAGCCATTAAAGAAATGCAAATCAAAACTACAATGAGATACCACCTCACCCCAACAAGGCTAGCATTAATCCAAAAAACACAAAATAATAAATGTTGGAGAGGTTGTGGAGAGATTGGAACACTTATA
>NW_004444193.1:2033390-2035852 GCF_000243295.1 Trichechus manatus latirostris
CAACAAGGCTAGCATTAATCCAAAAAACACAAAATAATAAATGTTGGAGAGGTTGTGGAGAGATTGGAACACTTATACACTGTTGGTGGGAATGTAAAACGGTACAACCACTTTGGAAATCAATTTGGCACTTCCTTAAAAAGCTAGAAGTACCATACAATCTAGCAAGCCCAGTCCTCGGAATATATCTTAGAGAAATAAGAGCCGTCACACGAATAGAGATATGCACACCCATGTTCATTGCAGCACTGCTCACAATAACAAAAAGATGGAAACAGCCTAGGTGCCCATCAGCAGAAGAATGGATAAACAAATTATGGTATATTCACAGAATGGAATACTGCACAATGATAAAGAACAACAATGAATCCGTGAAACATAACATGGATGAATCTGGAAGATATTATGCTGAGTGAACTTAGTCTCAGAAGGACAAATACTGTATAAGACCACTATTATAAGAACTCAAGAAAAAGTTTAAACACAGAAGAAAACATTCTTTGATGGTTACAAGGGTGGGGAGGGAGGGAGAGGGCTATTCACTAACTAGATAGTAGACAACAATTATCTTAGGTGAAGGGAAGAACAATACACACTACAGGGGACATCAGCACAACTGGAATAAACCAAAAGCTAAGACGTTTCCTAAATACAACCAAACACTTCGAGGGACAGAGTAGCAGGGGTGGGGGTCTGGGGACCATGGTTTCAGGGGACATCTAGGACAATTGGCATAACAAAGTTTATTAAGAAAAGGTTCTGCATCCTACTTCGGTGAGTGGCATCTGGGGCCTTAAAATCTAGTCAGCGGCCATCTAAGATGCCTCTATTCGTCCCAACCTACCTGGAGCAAAGGAGAATGAAGAATATCAAAGACAGAAGGAAAATATCAGGCCAAGAGACAGAAAGGTCCACATAAACCAGAGACTCCATCAGCCTGAGGCCAGAAGAACTAGGTGGTGCCTGGCTACCACCAATGACCTCCCTGACAGGGAACACAACAGATAGTCCCTGATGGAGCAGGAGAAAAAGTGGCGTGCAGAACTCAAATTCTACTAAGAAGACTAGACTTAATGATTTGACTGAGACTGGAGGGACCCCAGAAGACACGGCTGGCCCCTGGACTCTCTGTTAGCCCAAAACTAAAACCATTCCCAAAGCCAACTCTTTAGACAGAGATTAGACTGGCCTATAAGACATAAAAACATACTCGTGAAGAGTGTGCTTCTGAGCTCAAGCAGATACATGAGACTAATTGGGCAGCTACTGTCCAGAGTTGAGATGACAAAACAAAAAGGGACAGGAGCTAGTTGAATGGACACAGGAAATCTGAGGTTGAAAGGAGGAGTGTGCTGTCACAGTATAAGGAGAACAACTAGGGTCACATAACTATGTATGTATAAGTTTTTATATGAGAAACTAACGTGAACTGTAAACTTTCACTTAAAGCACAATAAAAGCAAACAAAAAGTTGGGAGGAAACACAGAGTCACTTTACCCAAAAGAAATGGTGGATGCTCAAGCATTTCAGTAAGTAGCATATGCTGAAGAACTGATGGTATTGAAGGAAGAATTCTAAGCTGCACTGAAGGCATTGGTGAAAAACAAGGCTCCAGGAATTGACAGACTAACAACTGAGATGTTTCAACAAACACATAACTGTTTGAAGTGCCCACTTGTATATGCCAAGAAATTTGGAAGATAGCTACCTGGCCAACTGACTGGAAGAGATCCATATTTGTGCCCATTCCAAAGAAGGGTGATGCAACGGAATGTGGAAATTATCAAACAAGATCATTAGTATCACACACAAGTAAAATTTTGCTGAAGATAATTCAAAATTGTTGCAGCAGTACATCAACAGGGAACTGCCAGAAATTCAAGCTGGATTTAGAAGAGGACGTGGAATGAGGGATATCATGGCTGATGTCAGATGGATCTTGGGTGAAAGCAGAGAATACCAGAAAGATATTTATATGTGTTTTATTGACTATGCAAAGGCATTTGACTGTGTGGATCATAACGAATTATGAGTAACCTTGTGAAGAATGAGAATTCCAGAACACTTTATTGTTCTTATGAGGAAAATGATGTGTACCTAGACTAAGAGGCAGCCATTTGAACAGAACAAGCGGATACTGTGTGGTTTAAAATCAGGAGAGGTGTGCATCAGGGATGTATCCTTTCACCACACTTCTTCAATCTGTATGCTGAGCAAATAATCTGAGAAGCTGGACTATATGAAGAAGAAAAGGGCATCAGAATTGGAGGAAGACTCATCAACAACCTGAGATATGCAGATGACACACCCTTGCTTGCTGAAAGTGAAGACTTGAAACATTGATTGCTGAAGATCAAAAACTACAGCCTTCAGTATGGATTACACCTCAACACAAAGAAAACAAAAATCCTCACAACTGGACCAATAAGCAACATCATGATAAATGGAGAAAAGGTTGAAG
>NW_004444193.1:2035952-2052659 GCF_000243295.1 Trichechus manatus latirostris
AAAGAAAACAAAAATCCTCACAACTGGACCAATAAGCAACATCATGATAAATGGAGAAAAGGTTGAAGTTGTCAAGGATTTCATTTTACTTGGATCCACAATCTATGCCCAAGGAAGCAGGAGGCAAGAAATCAAAAGACACATTGCATCGGACAAATCTGCTGCAAAAGACTTGTTAAAAAAAAAAAACAAAAACAAAAATGTCACTTTGAGGACTAAGGTGTGCCTGACCCAAACCATGATATTTTCAACTGCCTCATATGCATGCGAAAGCTGGACAATGAATAAAGAAGACCAAAGAAGTGGTACCTTTCAATTATGATGTTGTCAAAGAATATTGAATATACCATGAACTGCCAGAAGAATGAACAAGTCTGTCCTGGAGGAAGCACAACCAGAATGCTCCTTGGAAGTGAGGATGGCGAGACTTCGTCTTATGTACTTTGGACATATTATCAGGAGGGACTAGTCCCTGGAAAAGAACATCATGCTCAATAAAGTAGAGGGTCAGTGAAAAGGAGGAAGACCTTCAACGAGATGGATTGACACAGTGGCTGGAATGATGTGCTCAAGCATAGCAAGGATTGTGAGGATGGCACAGAACCAGGCAGTGTTTCTATTGTACATAGGGTTGCTATGAGTCAGAACTGACTGGAGGGCACCTAACAACACCAAAAATTATTCTATGGATCATCCTAATCTTAATCACTTCCGCCCATTAAAATATCTACTTATAATATTTAAAATCACTAAAGTGGCATTTCTGAAATTTGCTGATATTTCTTTTCAGTAGGTATATTTTTGGTGTGTGTGAGTATACACGTGTGTGTGTTTCAGTTACATTGGCCATGTGAAGATAACAAAACTTTATCCATCACTCAAAACACACTTTATTTCCCTTTCAACCATTGATAGTTAGTGACAAATGATGGAATGTAGTTGAATTATTGATTTTCTGATATCTGTTTAATGTTAATACTCTTCTCCTTGCTCAATTGCATTCTTTCTCCTTTGCTATATTTTTGTTGAAAATTAGTTGTAAACTTTTTTTTAGGTTCACGACACTGTTCAAAATTATGATGAGAGCTAAAGACACGTGGTACTCAAAAATGCTTATGAGCTCACACAGACTAAATTGCTGTGCAATCTCAATGGGTTTGTGGCATTTAACATAATGGAACAGGCAGAGGAGATGAGAGTGGTGGGTCTGTAGCAAGTGGAGAGTCTACGTCTATTTGATTTTTTTGCCATGTGAGAATGTGGGACCACTGCAGTTCTTTTGTTTTAAGAGAAGGTAGAAATTCAGATCTTTATGCAGACTCTCCAGATTTTTGAATGCTGATAACTAATGAAATATTTTTATACAGAGGATAGGCCAAATGAATATATTTTGGAGCTCAGAGTAGCTAGTGAGTCTCCCGGTATGTACCCAACCCCTGCCCAGGGATCCTAAGCTATGAAACCCTTGTCTATGCTATAGAATTCTGCAATCATCCCAAGAAGAGCTATTCCCATCTGCCTTGAGAAGAGGGAGGAACTGACAGCAATAGGTTTCAATTCAGTTAACTTGAGGGTGATATTTAGGAACTCCTCTAATCAGGAATGGATTCTCTCACCATCTCAGAAATACAGTCCAATATTTCTGACATGTTCTGTTCCCACAGTTTTACTCATACTACCTCAAATACCTCCCAAGTTCCCAAGGTACACATACAATCCATGTTTATTGAGGGCCTGCCATTCCCAGGCACTGTGCTAGGCACTGGGGATACAATAATGATAACCACGTCTCCACTCTTACAGGAGATGGAAGTCTAGTAGGGTTAGAGACATTTAAAGAATTCATTGTATGATGTAAGTTGTGTTTCATACATTATATATTAAGGCACAAGAGAAACATAACAGAGAGAGAGAGAAAGGGCAATTTTACATGGGGATTCATGAAAGATTTCATAGAAGAGCAAATCCTTGGGAAGAAGTCCCCAAATGGAAGGAAGAAGGGAGACGAGGGAAGAAGGGAATAAGGTGTGCAACAGTAAAGAGGAGGGAAACAACACAGAGCAAAATGGTGTTTGGGGAAGCAGCAAAAAACTTTTTATGGCTCAAGTGAAGACGTGGAATTGTAGCTAAAGAGATCAGTGGGAGCCTTGGATGCTTTACGTGACATGCTAAAGAGTTGGGTTTTCCTGTTAAAGTGGTTAGAAGTAGGGTAGTGAAATGATGGCTTCGAGATAGTCAAGTATGACTTCATATGTCCCTTTTGTTCCCGGCAGGTGGGCACATTTAGTCTCATTATAGGCTAACCCCCCTCAGGGTTATACGTTCATTTACACAGATATGTATATGATTTTCCACAAGCCACTTGGCTCCACACACCATGATGTTTTATTTCCTAAACTGCTTTTGAGCTGGTGAAACCAAAGGCACAACAAACTGCATTTTCAGATTAAACAGAATTAAGGGAGGGAAAATAAAAGGAGAAAAGTAAAAAACAGGTGTATTTTCGGTTTGAGCATCTTAAGAGATTTCAGCAAGGTAGGACGCATTGACAGAGAAGCTGTCAGTGAGAGAAGAAAGGTATAAATTAAGCTAATCCCCATGGAGAGACATTTGAAATGAAACTCAAGGACCGGCCTTATATAGAGAGAGACACAAGAACCTGAACTCCTTTGCTCTGTCTGATTACTTCTGCAATAACTTGCTAGTTTTATTTAAGGATCTCTCTAGCTGAGAATGGAGTCTCTTATACCCATCAAGTACGAGCACTACATAAATGAAATAGCATTATAAAACAACAGACAGATATTTGCACTTAAGCATATTAATGATGTGCTTATGTCTCTCTGTGGTTCAGAATTTGTAACGGGCTTTCCTCTCTCTGTCAGCTGCCCAGTGGCACAGTATACGTAATGTGTGTGCAATCACACCTTTAAAATAAATGTAGTCCATTCTTCAAATACAACCCAGGGTAACAGGGCAGAGAATTCTTGAAAATGTGATTTTTATTTTATTGCTTGTCTCCCCCCCACTCCCGGCCCATGCAAGTTTTGGCTCCCTGCTGGCTACTGATAGAGAGCTATTCCATGTGACAAGCTGACTGGAGCTCATTGTAAGGGAACCTGCTGTGTTTCTTCGGTCCCTTTAAAACAAAATGAACACAGCATTTTAAAAGTCAACCTAGTTCAGATCCTTTCTTCTATACACCTAGACTGCATAGTAATAGAGCCCGAGTCCTTGTCAGAGAGAGGCTGCGTTACAGGTAAGGGGGAAGACAGATCAATGCAAGGGCCAAGATCATTCCCTGAATCCTATTCACAGCTGGAAACCTAAAGTGCCTCCCAACCCGCGTTAGTGCTTTTCTGCTGCCTTTCCAAAAGCATGAATGTCCTGCCATGATTTTCATCGCTATGCAAGGGAAGTAGCCACTTCAGATATTCCAAAGCTTTGTGACAGTTGTCTGCATAATCCTATCTGGTGGATATCTAGGCTGGAGCTCACAATAAACCTTACGCTATTAGAGAGGGTAACTACAGCCTCATTAAAAATGTACTTCATATTTGTATTTTAAGGGAGTCTACACAGGTCTAAGAGAACAAATGCATGATAACAATAACCTAACCTTTCTTTTCACTTGTTTGCTTTCAGTTTTATTCCAAGAAATGGAATTGCTGCAAAAAAATTCAAATAATTAAACATTTATTAATATTATGTAATAGAATTATGTAATAATTATATAACAAATGTTAATTTCAATCCCCAACTATGTTAATAAGTATCTTTCTATGTATTTAAAAACTGCTTGAATTTCTTTTTCTATGAATGGGCTGTTCATATCCTTTGCTCATTTTTCTATTGTGTTTTAGTCTTTCTTATTGATTTCTAGGAGCTTTTCATTTATTAAGGTGATTAGCCCTTTGTAACATGAGTTGTGAATTTTCCCTTGGTTTATTGTTGCTATTCTGACTTTGAATATGATGTCTTTCATCATATGTAAGTTTTTATGTAGTTAAATATATCAATAATTTTTATGGCATGTGGATTTTGAGTTCCAGTAATAAAGTTCTTCAGTAATCTAAGATTTCCTCTAGTACTTTCTGATTTCTTCTAGTATTTTTATATTTTATATTTTACTATTGAATAATGGATTTGCTTAGAATTTATAGTGGTGAATGATGTCAGACATAGATAGAATTTTTTTTTTCTCAAATGTCCATCCAATTGTGGATATGTATTGAGGAATCCATTTTTTAAAATCAGATTTTGAGATGTCATCATTATTGTATATTATTCCTATATGTTTATGTCTGTTTGGGACTCTGTACTCGGTTTCATTGGTTTGTTTTATTTTGTTTTGTTTTCACAATCCAGTACTACACTTTTTTTAATTATTGAGGCATTCTATTATATTTCAATGTCAGCATTAATATTCTTCCTCAGTGCTCCTCTTACTAAAAATTTTCCTGGAAATTATTGTTTTATTTTTCTATATGATATTTGGAATCATCTTGTTCAGTGGCACCCCCGCAACCCAAGTAACCTGTAAGCATTTTTATTTGGAGTGTGCCAGTTTGTAAAATAACTTTGAGAGTATTAATTTCTTTATGATGTTGAAAGTTCTTAACCAAGAACACGGTCAACACTTCCGTTTGTTCAGGTCTTCTCTCGTCCTTTAAGAGTGTCTTATAGTTTTCTTTTTAGGTCTCACATGTTTCCTGTTAAGTTTTTCTAAATATTTTACCTTTCGATGCTATTATAAATGGGAATCTTTCCTTTTATTACATCTTTCAACTGGTTTTTCTTTATATATTCAATTACCATATTAATGTTGTGTCTGATTCTTTTTAGTAGTTTTTAATTGATTCTCTAGGACTTTCCATTAAATAATCAAATCACCTGAAAATAACGTAAATTTTCCCTACCCATTACTGATTTTTATATTGCTTATTCCTATTGTCTAATCATATTGGCTTATACCTCCAGCATAACGTTAAACAACAGGGCTAATAGTGGACATATTTATCTTGTTCTTAAGTAGGGATATGCTTGCTTTTGGGATATTATAATATAAATATTGAAAAGGAATTTAACAAAATTCAACATCTACTCTTAAAAAAGTACTCAATAAAGGAACAAATGGATACTCTTTTCATATGATAAAGTGTATCTCCTTTCTGGGTTCTCATAACCACTCCATTCCTCATCCTTTGGGCCTAGTGGTAGGATAAGCTCTGCTATTTCCATCCTAGATATGCTACACTATCACTGCTGGCTCCCTTACACCTCCCACACCTCTGTAGATAATTCCTTTATTAAACTCTCTTAGACTTACCCTAATAAGAGTATGCTATCTGTTGCCTGTTGGGACAATGACTGACACAAACATTTTCCTTTTAATTCTATCCTTTAATAGCATAAACCAGGGCTCCTCAAAGAGTCTGTCTTTTGCAAGATAAGAAGAGTGTTCCAGAATATAAATCAATGCACTGACTCCTTCATCAAGAAAGTCATAGTTAAAAAAAAAAAAAAAAAATTATTTTTTCAGCTGAACTAAGGCTGTGCTTAGTGATGTAATTGATTTGCATTCCTCAACACTCACTAAACAGGTACAGACAGCACAGATCAACTTCTAGTACAAAGATAACACTTAGATCAGCACAGGTATAAACAGCTTTGGGATTAGCTGATCTTTAAAGATTTAGGAGAATTCACCTGTGAAAACATCAGGGTCTAGTGTTGGAGTTTTTTTGTTTGCTAGTTTGTTTTGCTTTGTTTTGTTTTTGTAGCTTTTTGACAACTTTCTCTAATTCTTCAGTAGAATACAGTTTAGATTTTCTATCTCTTCTAGAGCCGGTTTTATTTTGTCGTCGTTTTTTACATTGATGTATAATTTACATACAGAAAAGTACACGGTTCTAGTTTTGACTAATGTATACATTTATATAACCAATACTTTAATCAAAATATAGAACATTTTCATCACCCCCAAAAGCTTCCTCCCTATTCTGATTAATATCACTGTAAATTAATTAATTATACAGTGAGGATCATATACTTTCATATCTGCCTTCATTCATTCAAAATGCTTGGGGTCAGTTTGGGTTTTTCATTTTTCTAGAAAATTGTTCATGTCATCCAAGTGTTGAAACTTACCTGCATAAAGTTACTCAAAGTTATTTCTTACGATTCTTTTAATTTTCCATTCATTTTGGGGTTTATTTCTCTGCTATTATTTCTCATCTTGTAAATTTGCTTCTTCTCGTTGTTAAAGAAATTTAACAAAATTCCACATCCCTTTTTTTGGTGACACTCAATAAAGGAACAAATGGATGCATGCAATAAAGTATCTCTCTTAGGAGTTCTGATAACCACTCACATTCCTCATCTTTTTTTGGACCCCGCAGTAGTATTCCCTCTCCTATTAATGCTGAAACAGAATTTTAACTTCTTTTATGTTAAGATTGTTACTGATGCTTTCTTTTTGTAGTTGCCTGGTACACTTTTTTCCATCTTTTTCTTTTCATACTTTCAGGATTATTTCATTTTGGGTGTGTCTCTCCTAACATCATAGAGTCGTATTTTGCATTGTAATACAACTTTACATTCTTTTTTATGGAAAATATAATTTTAGCTTATTTATACATATTGATATGACAGATTTTTAAAATTTTAGACCTGTTTTATTAATTTATGTCATGTTTTCATTTATTTTTTCTTTGCTGTATTTGTGTGTGCATGTGTAGCAGAATTTGTATGTTTCTTCCTGTAATTGCCTTTATAAGTATTATTTTGTAAGATATCTTCAGTTCTTTATTTCTTCAGATTGTGTATAGATACGAGTCATGATGAGATTCATGTATTTCTTCTTTTTCTGCATGCTTCTTTCTCCTTCACCGTCCAATTTTAATCAATAACATTATTTTTCTTAGTGTTTATGGTTGTAATGTAAATATCTGTCTACTTCTGTAATTTGACTTGTCACTTTTAAATTATATCTTTTGGCTCACAGTTATTGCAGATATAACAATCAAAAAATTTGCACTATCTTTGATCTCCTTCCCCTCTTCCTTTTTAGTCTTTGTTAGTTTTATCATTCCTCCATTTTCAGTGTGCCTAATACTTACACACAATTATGTGAGAATAGTTTTCATTCTTATTTTAATTTTATCTTTAAATATAATCAATACCCTTCACAGTATTTTCCCCAGTTGTCTTAACCTGGGTTCTCTAGAAGAGCAAAGCCTGTGACTCATATATATAAATATATAGAAAGAGATTTATTTCAAGGAAATGGTGCATGCAATTGTGGGGGTTGACAAGTCCCAAATCCATGGGTCAGCAGCAGCCTGGAGGCTTCTCCTGATTCACTTGGTATCAGGGGCTGACGAACTCAAAATCTGCACGTCAGGCAGCAGGCTGTTGGCTCATGTACCAAGGACCAGAGGCCAGAGGATGATGGGGCAAACGCAGGACCGAATGCAGGATTGAGAGAGAGCCAGCTTTGCCAGAACATCCATATACATTGGGTGCATGCCACCCCCAAGGAAACTTCCCTTTCAACTGATTGGTTGCTCATTGTCAGATCACAAAATGGAAGATGATTACATAATATCTGCCAAACCACTGAGAATCATGGTCTAACCAAGTCGACACATAACCTTAACCATCTCACCCGTTATCTCTTGATTGACTGAAATTCACCTTCTAGTGTTTTCCTGGAGCCCTGGTGGTGTAGTGGTTAAGAACTTGACACTAACGGAAAGGTCGGCAGTTCAAATCCACCAGCTGCTCCCTGGAAACCCTATGGGGCAGTTCTACTCTGTCCTATAGGGTCGCTATGAATTGGAACTGACTCAATGACATCTAACAACAACACAACAACAGTGTTTTCCTAGAAGCCCTAGGTGGCACAAATGGTTTGTGCTCAACTGCTAACATAAAGGTTGGGGGTTTGAACCCACCCAGCAATACCATGGAAGAAAAGGCCTTGTGAACTGCTTCCATTAAGATTATAGCCAAGAAAACCTTATGGAGCAGTTCTACTCTGTAACACATGGGGTCGCCGTGAATCAGGATCAACTCAATGGCAACTAACAACAACAATAGTAGTTTCCTCAGGTAACAATTTTCTCTGAGTTCTTGCCTTTATGTTTAAGGGACAGTTTGACTGAAGATGAAATTGTTTAACATCTTTTCTTTCATTAAAGATCTTATATTACTCCACTGTGTTCTGACATTGAATATTTCTGTAGAGAACCTGCCTTACCCTGATTTTAATCCCTTAAATGTTACTTGACATTTTGTCTAGATGTAAAAAGCAGTATTTATTTATTTTTGAAGTCAAATAATTTTACTAGAATATGTCTTGGTGGTGACCATAATGTGTTATTTTCCCCTAAAAAATAGCATTTCTTTTCGATATGTATATTCAAGTATTTGAATTCAAAAAGTTTTGTTAAATTATAGGTTTAAATGCTTAAATGCTTGTTCTGTTTCATTATTTTGGACATCTTTCTTTGGGACTCCAAATATGTATCTTGGATCTTCTATAGTTATTTTCTCTCTAAACTTTTTAAAAATCTCTATTTCCATTTCCTCTTGTTCACTTTTCTCATCTTCCAAGTCCCTTGATTTGTCAAACTAAGTTAAGAAAGAAGAAAAAAAAAAAAGAAAGAGAGAGAGGAGAGGGATGGAGAGACTGAGTGAGGGAGGGAGGGAGGGGAAGGAAGGAAAGTATAAAACCATATATATGATGCTTACAATGGACATAGCCAGAAATTGATATAGCTAAATCAGCAAAAGTAGACTTTAAAACCAGAAGCACTGCTAAACAAAGACATGCCATAATGATAAAAGGGTCAATTCACTAGGAAGATGTAACAATTCAACATTTTAATTCACCTAATAACATGATAAATGAAGAAAAAGTTGAAATTGTTGAGGATTTCATTTTACTTGGATCCAAATCAATGCCCATGGAAGCAGCAGTCAAGAAATTAAACAACGTATGACACTGGACAAATCTGCTGCAAAAAGACCTCTTTAAAAGCAAAGATATCACTTTGAGGACTAAGATGTGTCTAACCCAAGTCATGGTGTTTTCAATTGCTTCGTTTGCATGTGAAAGCTGGACTATGCATAAGGAAGACCAAAGAAGAATTGATGCATTCCAATTGTGTTATCGGTGAAAAATATTGAATATACCATTGACTACCAAAAGAACAAACAAATCAATCTGAGAAGAAATACAACCAAAATTCTCCTTAGAAGAGAAAATGGCAAAACTTCGACTTGCTTACTTTGGACTTGTCATTAGGAAAGACCAATAGCTAGAAAAGGACAGTATGGTTGATGCAGTAGAGAGTCAGCAAAAATGAGAGAAATCCTCAATGAGATGGACTGCCACAATGGCCACAATAATGCACTCAAACATATCAATAATCATGAAGATGGCACAGGACTGGTCAGGGTGTCATTCTCTTTTACATAAGGTCACCATGAGTCAGAGCTGACTCAATGGCAACTAACAACAATGATATCATACCTTCAAAATATATTAAGCAAAACGGCAAAATTAAAAGAAGTAAAGAAATCTACAATCAGGATGGGGCAGCAGAGCAAATCTTTCAGTAACTGATACAACAAGGAGACAAAAACAATAAGGATATAGAAGACTGAGCAACAGGATTAACAAATTTGAAATAAATGGCAGGAGAATGTTGCATCCAATAAATGCAACTTACACATTCTTTACCAAGAAAACATGGAGTATTTACCAAATTTGACCATATGATTGGTCATGAAATAGGCCTCAATACATTCCAAAGAATTTAAATCATTCAGAGCATATTCTCTGAGCACGTTGAAATTAAGATGTAAATCATTAATAACAGAATAACTTTAAAATTTCCAAGTGTTTGAAAATTAAGCAGGGCATATATAAATAGCTCACGGGTCAAAGAAGAAACCTCAATAGAAATTAGAAAATATTTTGGGTTGAAGATAAGAAAATACAATATATTTAAACCTGTGGGATATGACTACAATAATGTTTAGCCTTATATGCATATATTAGAAAAGTTGAGATTATCTAAATATCAATTTCAAAAAGTTAAAACAGCATCAAATAGAATGAAGGAAATAGAAGGGTGGAATAATAAAAATAAGAGCAGAAGTTCACTAAATAAAAAACGAATGAACAATACAGAAAATCAACAAGCAAAAAGTTAGTCCTTTGAAAGATAAATAAAATTGATAAATCCCAAGAAAAATGATCGAGAAAAAGAGAAAGTAAAGATTACAGATTACTAGTATTAGATATGAAGAAAGATACATCATTATGTACCCTACAGACAATAAAAAGATAAATGAAAGGATATTACAAATATATTTATGCCAATACATTTGATAATTATATAAGATGAAAATGGACAAAATTCTAGAAAAACATACCTTACCAAAACTGACACAGAAGAAGTATAAAATCTGAATAGCTCTAGTTTCTTTTATATACATATACTCAATCTGTAATTTAAAACCTTTCCATAAAGAAATCATCATGTGCATATGGCTTCTTTTTACCATTTAAGAAGAAATAGCATCAATCTTACACAAACTCTTCCAAAGAAGAAATACTTTCCAACTCATTTTATGAGGCCACTACAAATTTAACATCAAAAGATGACAAAGCCATTATAAGTAAAGTACAAGACAATTTCTCTCATAAATTTTATGAGAAGACATAGAAATCCTAAAGGAGTATTAGTAAACTGAATCTACATGATACATATAAAAAAGTATCAAGCTGAGCTTATTGCAGGAAAAGTTGGTTCAACATTTGAAATATCGATTAACATAATCCACCGTAATTACAGACTAAAGGAGAAATCTCATGATTGCTGCAGTAGGTTTTTAAAAATGAAACATCATATTTACTTAAAACACAATATATAATGTCTGGCATATAATAAATACTCAGAATTATATTAGTTTGTTTCCTTTCTTCTCTGTCTTCATGGTTTTCTTCTTTTGATGCCCCACATAGATAAAGATTAAACTCTCCTGGAGATCAGTTATATCATGTTACTCTTCATTCATACCCCTCCACATTTTCCCATTGTCTTGGGGCCCTTACAACTACAGGGTTTCATCTTATTTACAGCTAGCAGATGTTGAGTGAAGCTTCACAGGGTTCTTAAAGCAGACAGGCTCTATGTGACTAAAAATCTGCATATTTAGGCTATTTTGAAACAAATGAATGTGTACAAATTTGAGTCTGGTGCCGGCAGGCTTTTTTGACTCACAGGCCTCTTTACTATAAAGACGTAAACAACTTGAGGCCCATATACAGAGGCCATCTTCGGCCCATCGTGTAATACTATGGCGTTTTGTTTCTATCTTCTTATCTTGTGTCTTCTTGTGTTGTTATCTGTGTACTTACTGCATTTCTCCTTCTTAGTTATCTAGTGCTGCTGTAACAGAAATATCACAAATTAATGGCTTTAACAAGCAGAAATTTATTCTCTCACAGTTTAGCAGGCTAGAAGTCTGAATTCTGAGTCCAGCTCTAGGGGAAGGCTTTCTCTCTCTGTCAGCTCTGGTGGAAGGTCCTTGTCTCCAGTTTTGCTTTGGGTGCCTGCTTGCCTTCTCTTAGTTACTACCCACTGACCCATGCCTATAAGATGTTGCTGTAAACTTAGGTTCAGCAAGTCCTGTGCTTTGATTTTCGTCTAGTGAAAATGAATCCCTCATTCATCAACATACACTCACTTGGTTCTACTCTGACCCATTTGTGGAATGGCTAGCAGGGGCTTGGTGAAAACTGAGGCCAAGGGACGAAGCTTTTCTCTGTGCAAAGGTGACTGGCTTACACCTGGGTCAAGCTGGTGGCCCAGGCCTCATTAGCACCATCGTCTAATACTCCAGGGAGCTCCCGACTAGACCTCCAGGAGCAGCGAGAACAGCAGCAGGTACTGTTTGCGCTACAGTGGCCAGGCCCAGCCAGGAGGAGATGGGGAACATCTGGTAGGTTCTGCACCATAGGGTGGCTGCAAAATATTCAATGTTTGAAGAAAGAAATCCCCGTGACCTCTCCAGGCCCAGAGATACAGTATTTGAAGAAAGATGTCTCCTAACTCAAAGCTGCTCTCTCAGGGATTTGGTCTCAAAGGTGCTTTTTCTTTGCCCCCAACCTGGCAGCAACAGTAAAGCTTCAAATACTCCCAGTGGTTCTTTTCCTCCTACAGCGTGAATACAGTTTGAATATAAGCAGGCTGTTGTTTCCAGGGTCTGGTGAAATATTTTATTTATTTCAGTTAGAAATCATCCTAATCAGCAGCTTTGAATATGTACAGCCCTGGAATGCAAAAGCACCTCTTTCTTTCCTATCATCCAAGAAAAGATACACTGTCATTTGGAAGAGAGGCAAAGCAAATAAAAAAAACGCCTAGTTAAATTCCTGAGAAGCAAACCTGACAAATTCCAGCAACTGCTCTGACTAAAAATACCACCGATTCCATGTGAAACGTATCAGAGCACTTTAAACATTATGTCTGACTAGCTGGTGGAGAAAGAGTAGGTACTGTGCATTCCCCAAAAGTGTCTGGGGACTCACAAATAGGGGGAAAATCCTCTGGAATGCCCACCCAAAAAGGGCATCTCTGGGGATGCCAGACAACGTCAGGATTGTGGTAAGATTTTGTTTAGGAGTTTGGAATTTAAATGTTACATCATTCCCTTTAGCACATCTCTCTGAAGTTGAAAATTCCTATTTTCCTCTATCCAGCGCAGTAAAAGAAAGCAAGGCAGTGACATGGTAAATTGTTCCCAGAAAGCATGGTCAAGCAGGACTGAGGGTGTATCACCAATTTGTTTTCCTACTTTGACTTCTTTGTATTGCGTGAGCATTCGAGTCTCACTTCTGGACAACCAAAGTTCAGTAAAGGACTCATAGCAAGAAGCAGAAGGGAGTGTGGGGCAAGATGACTAATATTTATGCTGCTTTGAAAAACAGCACTACTAGAGGTATGTCTTAGGCTGAGTTCTCTAGAGAAGCAAAACCAGCAAAACATATAAATATATAGAGAGAGATTTATATTAAGGAAATGGTTCATGTGGTTGTAGAGGCTGGGATGTTCCAAGTCCATGGGCCAGGCTGGAGGCTTCTGATTCATGCAGCTGCAGGGGCTGTCAAACACAAGATCAGCAAGTCAGACAGCAGGGCTCTGGCTCACAGGTTTCGAAGACCTATGAATCCCAAGATCAGCAGGCAAAATGGCAAGTAAGCTGCTAGCTCAAGTCCCAAGAACTGGAGGTCAGATAAACAGGAGCCAGCTACAGAATCCAGAGTGAGCAAAAGCCCATGAGCCTTACCAGAAAGTCCACCTATACTGGGTGCAGGCCACACCCCCCAAGGAAACTCCCTTTCAGCTGATTGTCTTCTCACACAAGATCTTATCATGGGGTGATCACATTATACTAAATCTCATCATGGAGGTGATCACATCATTATAGGACTGCCAAACTACATCATAACTGCCAAACCACTGAGAATCATGGCCCAGCCAAGCTGACACACAAACTTAACCATCACAAGGTGAAATTAGTGAATCTAGGTATCAATATCATCATGACTTAATGAATGAATGAAAGAATGAATACAGTTCAGGCTCTTACTAGCACAATGATGTTAGGCAAGTTACTTAGCCCCTCTGAGTCTCAGTTTCCTCATTCATAAATTGGGGAGAGTAATAGCTTGTACTTTGTAATGTTTACTGAAGATTAAGTATGATAATTTGTGTATGATTCTTAACGCAATGCTTGGTAAATTGTAAGAACCCAAGAAATGTTAGTTACTATGGTTATTATCATGGCTGGACTTCCTCTCTGCATAATAATAGAACTCTGTGCTAGGAAAATGAATGAAAGAATAGGATATAGCAATATTGCCCTACTGACCACAAAGGTATGTCTTGAGGACTTGACCACTATTCATAGTAAAAAAATATATTATTCTATATCAGGTAGACCGTATTAATTGAGTCATGGCAAAAAGAATGTTCTAGCCAAGAGGAACCCCAGCTAGTTACTGTAGGTGGCAAGCAGCTGGTCAATTGCCTATGATCTAGGTAGAGAGACTTAACTGAAAGCTGGAGCTACTAGCTGAAGATCAGAACTGGTTCTCGATGAAACTGCAAGTGGTAACAGCCTGAAAAAGAGGGAAAAATTCTAGATTCAGGCATCAGCTGAATGTTACGGTGTTCAACCTTGGGCAGCGGGGTACTCAGTAGACTGCAAAGCTTTAGAGAGTTCCACTGATGAGGGTTAAAAGGATATTTGATTTTCAATTTGTCTGAAGCCAGTATTTTGGGAAGAATCCTAACCTCTCTCTTTTCCCTCCTGCTGTCCTCTCTTTCTAATATCTCTCTGCTTTTATTCTTTCTTGTTCCAAACCCTCCCATACAGCATATAGCAGATACACACGCAAACTCTAAATAATAGCTAACACTTGCATACTATTTATCATGCACTAGGCACTATTTTAAATGCTGTATAACTATTAATTCATTTAATTGTCAGAATCACTCTTTGAGATAAGAAGCATTTGTAGCCCCATTTTCAGATAGGAAAATTGAGGTATGGAGAGATTAACATGCCCGAGGTCACAGAGCTAATGAGGTGCAGAGATGCTATTGAAATTGTAGACAGTCTGGCTCCAGAGTCTGTGATCTTAATATCATCACTTTGTTGCATTAAATATGAAGCACGTATTGTAAATATTTATAATTCACTAAAAAATATTCCTTAAAGCCTATATGGGTGAGGTACCAAAATAGAATCTTCACCCTCAAAGATCTTAGAGTCTCGTAGGCAGAAGACTGCATACATAAGTAATAGTGATATGAGATTTCAGGAAGAAATTACTCCTGTCTTGGATGACAAAGGTTTTTATAGGTAAATTGCCATTTAAGGTAGGGCCTGAAGAATGGGCAAGATTTAAATATTGAGAAATGGCATGAAAGGACACGGTAGTACAATCATCTGCATCCATAGCTGACATTAGAATCACCTGGTAAAGTTCTTTTTTTTTTTAAATACTGAAACTCAAATTAATACTGAATTAAAAATATTAATGCCAATGATATAGCCACAGTGGAAAACAGTTCGGAGGTTCCTCAAAAAGTTAAACATAGAACTACCATATGACCCAGCAATCCTAATCCTAGGTATATATACAGAAGAAATGAAAGCAGGGATACAAACAGAAACCGGTACACCAATGTTCATTGCAGCACTTTTCACAATGGCCAAAATGTGGGAACAATCAAAAACATCCTTCAACAGATGAATGGATAAACAAAATGTGGTGTATACATACAATGGAATATTACCCAGCAAAAAAGAGAAATCTAGTCTCGAAGCAAGCCACAACATGGATGAACTCTGACAACGTTATGCTGAGAGAAATAGGTCAGCCACAAAATGACAAATACTGTATGATCTCACTTATACAAACTAAGCAAATATGTAGAAACCGAAGATTATTAGTGGTTATCAGGGGTGGAAGGGAGGGGGAAAGGGGAAGTTTTTGCTTAGGGGGAATTGATTTTATGTCACATGTTAATGGTGGTGCAATAATTTGGAAAAGGATAGTGAGAATGATGGTACAACATGAAGAATATCATCAATGTCACTGAATTATGTGTGTAGAAATTGTTAAAAAAATACTAATGGCTGAGATATCACTATATAATCACTAGCGTGGCTAAAATTAAAAAGACTGAAGATGTGTTAGTGAGGATGGGAGACCACTGAATCCCTCATATATTGTTGGTGAGAATGTAAATGATACAACCACTTTGAAAAACAATGTACTTATGTCCCAGCAATCTCACTCCTAGAGAAATTAAACCATGTCCACGCAAAGACTTGTATGAAAATATCGATAGGAACACTATTCATAATAATCAGATAACTGGAAACAGCTCAGTTGTTCATTAACTGGTAAATAAATTTTAAAGATGTGGCTTATGCATTCTAAAATAAGAAAATGTTAATATATGCAACAACATAGCAGAATCTCCAAAATATAAATGTATGCCAAGTGGGAAAAGTTAAACCTAAAGAACTACACATTCTGATCCCATTCATATGAAGTTCTAGAAAAGGTAAAACTATAGTGACAGCAGATCAGTCGTTACCTGGGGAGAGGATCAACTACAAAAGGATCAAGGAAACTTTTTAGGGGTGGAACTGTTTTAAGTCTTGATTATGGTGGTGGTTATAAGACCGTATACAGTTAACAAATTTCATCAAGCTGTATACTTAAATGGATTAATTTTATGGTGTGTAAATTATACTCTAATATATCATCGTGGTGTAGTGGTCAAAAGGTTGGCAGTTTGAATCCACCAGGCGCTGCTTGGAAATCCTATGGGGTAGTTCTACTTCGTCCTCTGGGGTTGCTATGAGTCGGAATCGACTCGACGGCATATATAAATAATGACAAATGGAGAAAATATTGAAGTTGTAAGGATTTCATTTTACTTGGATCCACAATCAATGCCCGTGGAAGCAGCAGTCAAGAAATCAAATGAGGGAACCCAAGGTTGAGTAAGGATAGTGTTGATGTCTTGTGAGGTTGTTAACCATTGTCATAGGGCAACATGTGTACTAACTGTTTAATGAGAAACTATTTTGTTCTGTAAACCT
>NW_004444193.1:2053564-2056001 GCF_000243295.1 Trichechus manatus latirostris
GGTATACTCAAGGAACCATGATTAGCCCAATGTGACTAGAGCACATTCCACACAAATATGAATAGTGAAAATTAGTCTGGAAATATAAGTTGGGCAAGATCATGGAAGTTCACATTTTTCATAGCTGAATGAATGTTCCAGAATTTTTTATAACTAGACCACCCAGCAGAAAAGCAATTTGTTCCCTGAAAACCTGTAGAGAAAATATTCTCAATGCTTCAAAGTAAAAATATTAATAGTTATGTCTTTCATGTTATTGATAATAAATATTCATTGGAACTGTATTATGTCAATGCTAAAGATTATATTCAAGAAAAGGACTGATTATGTCACTATATGATTTTGAGCAAGTTTTCTTTTTTTCAATTTGCGTTAGTTTGCTAGGGCTGTCATAACAAAGTACCACTAACTAGGTATCTTAAAACAGTAGAAATTAATTCTTTCACAGTCTGGCTCTGAAATCAAAGTGTTGACAGGGCCACCCTCTCTCTGAAGGCTCTGAGGCAGCATCTTTCCTTGCCTCTTCCTAGCTTCGGTGTTGCTGGCAATCCTTGACATTCCTAGGCTTATAGACGCATCGTTCCAATCTCTACCTCCGTTTTCACATGGCTACCTTCTCTATGTGCCTGTGTCTTTCTGTCTCCTCTTCTTATAAGAACACTGGTCATATTGGATCTATATTAACTTAACTGATTACATCTGCAAAGAACCAATTTCCAAATAAGTTCACATTCTGAAGTTCCAGTGAACATAAATTTATGCGAGGGGGGCTCTATTAAACCCAGTACAAGTCCCAGTAAAATTTTGTTTATGAATCTGTAAAATCAGGTGTTGGGCTGAAAGATTTCTCAGATCCCTTCCTACTTCCACCCATTTCTCTCTATTGAAAGGAATTAAACCTAGGAAACAATGAGATATTAAAGATAATGACCGTAGAGCAGGGTCTCAAGGAATCTGGATTTGGAAATCAATCAGCACTCTTAACCAATAACCTTTCCTCATTTCTCCTCAGGGGCCACGTGGTACCGGTCGTTGCATCTGCTTGCTTCTCTTCCTTCTACAGACTCATTTCCTCTGCTGACTTACTTTGTATGTGCTCTGAAACAATAGTCTCAGCTCCCAAGTCTACAAGAGCTTTCAACTTGATTTCCCAAATTTGAGAAAGAATTTTATAGCTGCTTCCCAACCTAAAGATGGCCCCTACCCCTGTGGGTCTGGTATTAATTCCCAGTGCATTGATCTCTGTCTCTTTTAGGGGAAGAGATATAATATATAGGATGCCCCATCCTGTGCAGGGCAGGCAATGAAAACGTTTAGCACACTAGAGATCTGGTAATTTATTTTTTTACTTTGCAGCGTTAATCATGGATCCTGCTATCCTTGGGAATTCTCCATTTTTTATTCCAAATTTAATTTCTGGAGATTTTGTGTCTGTGAGTGTGTGTATGTGTGAATGTGTATTGTGTGGGATGTATATGTATGTGAATGTATATGTGTGTGTGCATGTGTATGTATGCTTCAGGCAAGATTCTTCTGCTGTGTGTTGCAATTTCTTCTGAAAACAATTATCAAATTACTGAACACTTTAGTGGGAATTGATTTTTTCCAAATATCAAATTTATATTCCTTCCAAAAGAGTATTAATCTTAATTCTACATTATGTCTAATAAGAAAGGAACTATTTTATACCTGGCTATCTGGCTGTATCAGTAACTCTTTTTGAATTTGAATTTGTGGAGCAAAATCCTCACAAAGCAGTCCTTTGTCTACTGTCTTAACTACAGTTGAAAATATTGGAGGTGACGTCTCATAATTTGATACCTAAAATAGCCATAGTCTGAGAATTCTGAGAAATGGAGATCGATTTTTCTAAGCAACAATATGCCAAGATGGCGATTCGTTCTTTTTTAACCAAAAGCTAAAGCATCGTTGATAAAACAAACCACAAACTGACAAAGAAAACCCTCTCGTTGCTGCAGCAGAGATGTTTTATAAAATCTAACCCAGCAGATATTTTTGCAAGTCATGCATTAGGTTAGAATTTCAACTCATGAAGGTCTTATATGCATAGATTGATACAGTAACAAATAGCAACAGAAAACGCAGTCATCTAAGACTATAAACTTAATTCTGAACAAAGAGGCTAAGGATTTTCTACAATTAGTTTCTGACACACAGATGTGAACATACAACCAGGATTAAGAAAGCAGAGGATACAGATGAAACAAAGACATGACACAGTTCTCTTCTAACTTTCACTTACACTGCAGGGAATAAAGGTTCATAGTTAAAATTCAGAACCACACCTTAGTTCTGTTGCTATGTGTGTAACATATATGGTAATCGTGTGTACATATATGCATAGACATGTATATATGGTTATAGTGACCATGTAATAGTGCACGTAGATCATTCCAGAGTATATGCTTTGTGACTG
>NW_004444193.1:2056133-2110521 GCF_000243295.1 Trichechus manatus latirostris
TTTTATACAGTTAGCTCCTTCCAGCAGGAGTCCCTAGATGGTGTCAATGGTTAAGTGTTTGAATACTAGCTTAAAGATTGGTGGTTTGAACCACGCAGAGGCACCTTGGAAGACTGGTCTGATGATCTGCTTCTGAAAGGTCATAGCTTTGAAAACCATATGGAGCAGTTCTACTCTGCACACTTGGGGTCGCCCTGAGTTGGAATCAACTCTACAGCAACTAACAACAACAACAAAGTTCCTTCCAGCACCTGGGAAAGAATTGAGTGTGCTACCTACTGTGTGGGTCTGTCTGTCTATATCTGCTTCTCTATGTCTGTCTGTCTGTTTCAGAGAAAACTCAAAAATGCTCCCTGGCATTCCATGCTAAAGGCATTTGCTATGGTAGCATTTAAGCTTTCCTTGAGGGTAGATTATTCCCCTATGTGAAACTCATATCACATCTTTCAGGCCATTAACCCTTGTTTGGGCTGTGACGCAGCACTGCCAGTATGAAATATAAAACTACTCATAGGAAGCCAACAAGAAAAAAAAAAAAAAGTCCCCAGTAGACAGAAGTAAAAGCCTGGCATCTCTAGATTGCATGCTTCATCACAGCATCGGCAGCTGCTTCCTTAGTCGGTAGCAGGATAGTAAATCTGGGAGCGTGGCTATTCATCTACAGTATGGTTAGGAGGAAACCAGAAAAGAACAGAACGACACTGGGTGAAAAATGAGTTGCTAATCAGCTAAGGTTACTGTCCAACTCCAAAGGTTATGGCAATATAATCATCCTCTCTTTCCACAAGGGAAACGCAAAATTGCCTTAATTACTTTGCTTTTGTTATCCATTGTATCCCCAATTCAGCATTACGACCAACAAATGAATGGGCAGACCACGCATGTATATACACATAGATTTATACTGTTTAAGATGGTCCATACATGTTGATCCTGTAGAGAGGATTACTAGAATTGACAGAAGTTTTTCATCTAAGTCTCTAGAGGCCTGGCCCAGACTACAGAGGTAAGCCATTACTCCTAAAATCAACTCTCCGGTAGAGGAAGAAGATAAGAATTTTAAAAACTTGTCCCAAACACCTTCAGTGAGTGGAATGTTGATCCATTAGGGAAAGTCGACTGACTTGATATTGAAGTGATATGTCTTCTTCCTCTAGGAAGGCTCTTTCAGAAATCTCCAAAGCCTGGCCCCTAGAATTTACTGGTAGGAATTTCTATGTATTATAAATTATACACTTTACCACATGGTCCCACCCATTTTTGCTTATTTAAGGGTGTAACAATTGTCAGCCTCAAATATTCTGTACTAGGACCATTGGGAAGTACGTTGTTTTTGACTGAGAAGAATAACGATGTTTCAATTTATTTAGATTTAGTGGTATAATGAGTGCAAAGGAAAAATTAGTTTTTATTGGTTGACTCTGGTGGAACTAGAAGGAAGCCACTGGAACTCTAGCAAAGACCGTAATTTCAAGAAAAATAGCCTATTTGATATTTTTCTTCTTGAAAACACCGTTTTATCTTGTTCACTGATAAACATTTGTTTGTCATTATATTGTTAGGTGCCATCCACTCCATCCTGACTCACGATGACCTAATGTGACAGAGTTGAACTGCCACATAGGGTTTCCTATGCTGTAATTTTTACAGGAGCAGATCACCACCTCATTTCTCCCACACACTGGCTGGTGGGTTCCTCGAACCACTGACTTTTTGGTTAACAGCTGAGCACTTAACCATTCAGCCAACAAGGTACCTTACAGACAAATATTTAGATAAGAAAAATAAAACAAAAATCTCCTAAAGTCCAGTAAACAGAGTTATTCATTCCAAATACATAAGGCTATCTTTCCAAATAGATATGTTGTTGTTGTTAGGTGGCATCGAGTCAGTTCCAACTCACAGGGACCCTATGTACAACAGAACTCAACATTGCCCAGTCCTGCGCAAACCTCACAATCCTTGCTATGCTTGAGCCCATTGTTGCAGCCACCTTGTCAATCCATCTCATTAAAGGTCTTCCTCTTTTTTGTTTACCCTCTACTTTGCCACACATGATGCGCTTTTCTGGGGTCTAGTACCTCCTGATAACATGTCCCAAGTACATAAGACAAACTCTCACCAGGCTCCCTTGTAAGGAGTATTGTGGTTGTATTTCCAAGACAGATTTTTTCATTCTTCTGGCAGTCCATGGTATATTCAATGTTTTTCACCAACATCATAATTTAAAGGCATCTGTTCTTCTTCTGTCTTCCTTATTCATCGTCCAGATTTTGCATGCATATGAGGTGATTCAAAATATCATGGGTTGGGTCAGGCGTATCTTAGTCCTCAAAGTGACATCTTTGCTTATTAACACTTTAAAGAGGCCTTTTGCAGTAGATTTGCCCAGTGCAATGCATCTTCTGATTTCTTAACTACTGCTTCCATGGGCATTGGTTATGGATCCAAGTAAAATTAAAACCTTGACAACTTCAGTCTTTTCTCCATTTATCATGATGCTGCTTGTTGGTCCAGTTATGAGGATTTTTGTTTTCTTTATGTTGCAGTGTAATTCATACTGAAGGCTGTAGTCTTTGATCTTTATCAGTAAGTGCTTCAAGTCCTCTTCACTTTCAGCAAGCAAGGTTGTGTCAACTGCAAAATGCAGGTTATTAATGAGTCTTCCTCCAATCCTGATGCCCCTTTCTTCTTCATATAGTCTGGCTTCTCAGATTATTTGCTCAGCATACAGGTTGAATAAGTAAGGTGAAAGAGCACAACCCCGACTGGCACCTTTTCTGATTTTAAATGACTTAGTATCCCACTGTTCTGTTCAAACATCTACCTCTTGGTCTATGTACAGGTTCCATGCGACCACAAGTAAATATTCCAGAATTCCCATTCTTCACAATGTTATCCATAATTTGTTATGATATGATCCGCACTGTCAAATGCCTTTGCAGAGTCAATAAAAAACAAGTAAACCTCTTTATGGTATTCTCTGCTCTCAGCCAAGATCCATCAGATATCAGCAATACTATCACTCATTCCATGTCCTCTTCTGAATCCAGCTTGAATTTCTGGCAATTCTCTGTAGCTGTACTGCAGCAACCACTTTTGGATGATCTTCAGCAAAATTTTACTTGCATGTGATATTAATGATATTGTTCAATAATTTCTGCATTCTTTGGAATGGGCACAAATATGGATCTCTTCCAGTTGGTTGGCCACATAGCCATCTTCCAAATTTCTTGGCATAGACGAGTGAGCACCTCCAGCACTGCATCCGTTTGTTGAAACATCTTAGTTGGTATTCTGTCAATTCCTGGAGCCTTGTTTTTCGCCAATGCCTTCAGTGCAGTTTGGACTTCTTCCTTCAATATCATCTGTTCTTGATCATATACTACCTCCTGAAATGGTTGAATACTGACCAATTCTTTTTGATATCTTCTTTTGATGATTCCTGCGTCATTCAATATTTTGCCCATAAAGTCCTTCAATACTGCACCTCAAGGCTTGAATTTTTTCTTCAGTTCTTTCAGCTTGAGAAATGCTGAGTGTGTTCTTCCCTTTTGGTTTTCTATCTCCAGGTCTTTGCACATGGCATCATAATATTTTACTTTGTCTTCTCGAGCTGCCCTTTGAAATCTTCTGTTCAGCTCTTTTACTTCATCATTTCTTCCTTTGGCTTTAGCTATTCTAAGTTCAAGAGCAACTTTCAGAGTCTCTTCTGACATCCATCTTGGTCTTTTCTTTCTTTCCTGTTTTTTTAGTAACCTTTTGCTCTCTTCATGTTTGATGTCTTTGATGTCATCCCACAACTTGTCTGATCTTTGGTCATTAGTGTTTAATGAGTCAAATCTTTTCTTGAGACGGTCTCTAAATTCAGGTGGGATATACTCAAGTTCAAACTTTGGCTCCCATGGACTTGTTTTAATTTTCTTCAGCTTCAATTTGAACTTGCACATAAGCAGTTCATGATCTGTTCTGCAGTGTGCCCCTGGCCTTGTTCTGTCTGACAATATTGAGCTTCTTTATCGTCTTTTCCACAGATGTATTCAGTTTGATTCCTGTGTATTCCAACTCATGAGGCCCACGTGTATAGTCGCCATTTATGTTGTTGAAAAAAGGCATTTGCAATGAATAAGTCATTGGTCTTGCGAAGTTCTATCATACAACCTCCAGTGTCATATATATATACAGTGAAACCTGGGAGAGTAGAAACTTGAGGGGACTTCCTTGTCTTTCCAGGTCTCACAAGTTTTCTGTGTTTGACAGGGTGCAGTTTTACCAGTTTACTCTCACTCTGTGTTAGTGGGAAATATTTGAGTTTTTCCTCTATGACAGTTTTCCATCTTATACAGGTTCCAGTTTTCACAGGTTTTACTGTGTGTGTGTGTGTGTGTGATTATATGTATATATAATCAATCAGTGTCTATGTATTAATACCTTCAAACTACCTATTAAGAAGTACCTTCAAACTACCTATTAAGAAATAATTATGTATTTAACAAGTTGTATATATGTTGTTGTTGTTGGGTGCCATTGAGTCGGTTTCAACTTATAGTGACCTTATAGGACAGAATAGAACTGCCTCATAGGGTTTCCTAGGCTGTAATCCTTACAGGAGCTGATCACCAGGTCTTTTCTCCCACAGAGCTACTGGCGGGTTCAAACCACCACCCTTTCAGTTAGCAGCCGAGAGCCTAAACTTTGTACCACAAGGGCTCCTTATATATATATAACTAATTATAGGTAGTTTGAAGTATTAATATATAAATACTGAGTATAAGTAAATGAAGGAGGAACTCAGCACCTCTCTCTTCCTTGATCATAATGTCATGTATTATTTTCTGAGGGCTGCCATAACAAAGTACCACAAAGCAAGTGGCTTAAAACAACACACATTTATTCCCTCAGAGTTCTGGAGGCTAAAAGTCAGGGTGTTGAATGCTTCTGACTGCTCTGGGGAAGAATCTGTTCCATGCCGCTTTCTTAGCTTCTGATTGTTTTCTGTAATTCTTGGTATTCCTTGGCATCACTTCAGTCTCTGCCTCCATCATCACATGGTGTTCTTCCCTGCATGTGTCTCTGTCTCTCCTGTTCTTATAAGGGCACAAATCGTATTGGAGTAGAACCACCCTACTCCAGCATGACCTCGTGTTAACTAATTAATTACATCTGCAATGACTTTATTTCCAAATAAGGTCACATTCACCAGTACAGAGGGTTAGGATTTCAATGTATCTTTTAGGGGGACACAGTTCAACCCATATAATGTACCATATCGGGCCAGAGCAAAATGTGGACACAATTTGCCTCCTCCAACACAGCTCCCCTGCTTTAAAAGTGTGAACTCTTATTTTCCAAGCTCAGGAACTCAATGCCTTTACTGAAAAAAGACATTACTCTAAAAACACTAAAAGTAAAGAACAAATCCAAAACAAAACACAAAGGTAGACATAGGCTTAGGGAATAGTTGTCTTCATCTGAAACTATCAATCAAGATGTTAAGCACGTTCGGCACATTTCTATCAAACTCGCGAAAGTTGGCAGTTCTGAGCTCTGTTCCTCTAACAGTCGTATGCTCCCGCCCCGCTTCTAACAGTCTTCAGCTTTGCCAGAGTGACATCTGTACCTCCAGATGTTAGTGTTTTATCAGGCCCTTCTCGGCCATTTTGATCAGGGCACATGTACACAAATTATATCGTAAATCTTTTCACACCTCATACACTATATCAAATAAGAAAAGCCATCAAATTTACACAGAGCTCTATTAAGCCTAGGAAATGTAACCTGAGATTTAACACACTATTTATAAGGAAGTGCTATTATTCTTAATCCCCCAATTCGTACGAGCTAGCACCACTGTACAGATTTATTACAGACCATATGCTCTTTAATTATCATTGCCTCCCAAAGTTACCACTCGGCACATCTGCAGCTGATGTGGGCTGCTGTTCCCCTGCCCTGCCTCGGCAGGATCTGATAACCATTTTTCAGCTGGACACCCTGATGAAGATTCAGCCCAGCAATGTCTCAGAAGAGTGATTAAAATAAAATAAGAGAAAAAGAAAACAAACTGTGTTGAGGAGACTGGGGTAGGGTGGGGGGAGATTCACTGTCAATGATGTTCCTCATCTGCTCGGGTTCGTATCATCTGAAATGTTTTTTAATTGTAGGTTGTTAATGTTCAGTCTCCAAAACCCAGCTGTTGAAAATGGAATTCGGGAAGAGTCTTCATCTTTTAAAGCAGATGAGAATGCAGAGAGTGTGCAAACACTAACATAGTTTTCCGACCAAGACAAGCTTTGCTGATTTAAGATCTTTTGGACACTACAATCAGGGGAGACATAATTCATGAAGACTTGGATTAATTTTTTAAAGATTTACCCTACAATTTTAAATGAAGTTCTAGTTAATTAAGCATCTTTCTACATCATAAAGGAACAGTTCTTATAAACTGTTTTCACCTTTTATTGAAGTTTAACATTCTTAAGGTCACACACTCCTTTCCGCCAGCAGACTCAGGAGACACGTGTATGAAGACAAATACTTCCTGAAATATTGTAGGCTTCATTAAAAGATGGTAAACTTTATCAGAAATAAAACTTGCTTATGAATCAGGAGACATGTTGGGATAATAACATAACCTTACAGTTTTTATTTGTGTTATGAGGAGCTTGAGCTAGATGATCCTTAAGGTTTTCTGCATCTCTAAATTCAGTGACACTAATTCGTTAGTGATTGAATTCAAGAGATTTTTGTGTTTTAGCCTTAGTGACCCAGGTAGGTTGACGAATGTTTTCTAAATCCTATTCTGTCTTAGCAGAAATTAAGATCCCAAGAATTCATTCATTCACCAAATAGCTTATAATTAAGACCAGTTTGAGAGTAAGGCTGTTGCTTTGTAAATATCTTCTAAAAAATATTTTTAAAAAGTTTTCAAAAGTAAAGCTTAAAATTTTTCAGAAGTAAAGCTTTTAAACATCTCTTTATGAAAATGTATAGAGCCAAGAATAGTCAAGAAAATCAAGAAGCTGAAGAACAACAAAACTGCATGATTTGCTACCACATTTCAACACATATTATAAAGCAAAAGTAATTGAGAGAGTGAGATATCAGTGCAAGGATAGACAAGTAAACCAAAGAAGCAAGATGAAGAGCCAAGAAAGACCCACTCAGAAGGTGCCACTGCAATCTAGTGGGGAAAGGATGGTCTTTTCAATAAATGGAAAAAATTAACATTGACATCTACTTCAGACAATGCACAAAAATTAATTCAAGATGGATCAGACACCTAAATGCAAAAGGCAGATAATAAATGTTCTAGAACAAAACATAGGAGAATATCTTCAAGACCTTGAGATGGGCAAATATTTCTAAAGCAGGAAAAGAAAAGCTTTCACCATAAAAGATAAATAAATTGCTCTGCAAAAAAAATTTAAAACTTCTGCTTGTTGAAAGACACCATTAAGAATATTAAAAGGCAAGCTAAACAGACTGGAAGGAAATAATAGCAATAATAAAGCCAAGAAATGATTCATATCTAGAATATATAAATCCCTACAAATCAATTAAAAATAAATGCAAAACAAAACAGTTGCCCTCAAGTTGATTACGAGTCATCATGACCTCATGTGTTTCATAGTAGAACTGAACTTCGCAGGGTTTGCGTAACTATGACCTTTCGAAGCAGATTGCCAAGCTTTTCTTTTGAGGCACCACTAGTTGGTTCAAACCTCCATACTTTTGGTTAGTAGCACCACCCAGGGACTCCAAGAAAAAGACAACCCAAATTTTTAAAAAATGTGGAAAAGACTTGAGCAAGCACTCCAAAAAAGTAAAGTATGTGGCTAATAAGCATATTAAAAAGGGTCTCATCTCGCTTAGTCATCTTGGAAATGCAAATTAAAACCGCACATCACCCTGAATGGGAAAGAGTAAAACGATATCTACACCTACAATATAGAATGATGGTAGCAAAGTGGAACTCTCATACATTGTTGTAACACTCATATTTCTTGTGGGAGTGTAAACAGGTAACTCTTTTGGGAAACTTTTGGCATATCTACTAAATTTAAACATATGTTCATCCTGTGACCCAGCAATTCCACTCCTGGTGCTTATGTCCACCAAAAACACTTAGAAGAATGTTCATAGCAATGTTATTTGTAATATCTTAAAATGAAATTACCCAAATGTCCATCAACAATAGAATAAATAAATAAATTGTAGTATATTCCTGTAATGAAATACCTCACAGGAGTGAAAAAGAAAAAACTACTGCTCCACACAAAATAAGTAAAATCTCACAGACATAATGTTGAGCAGGAAAGAAGCCAGACACAAAAGAGTATGTATGATTCCACTTACATGACGTTCAAAATCAGGCAAAACTCTTATGTAGCCAGAATAGTGGTTATTTCTGGGGTGGTAGTAAAGGGTTACTGGAAGGAGCCACGAGCTTGCTTGCTGAGGTGCTGGAAACATTCTGTGTCTTGACTGGCAGTGGTTACACAGGTGTACGGATATGCAAAAATTCACTGAGTGCCCTCTTATGATTTGTACTTTATTTATAAACAATGTAAATTACACCTCAATAACCAACAGAAAAGATCCACTGCTGTTAAGTTGATTCTGACTCGTGATCCCATAGGGTTTCCAAGGCTGTAAATCTTTACAGAAGCAGACTGCCACGTCTTTCTCCCGAGGAACCTCTGGTGGTTTCAAACTGCCGACCTTTCCATTAGCAGTTGAACACTTTAACCACTGAGCCAGTAGGGCTCCTTCATACCTCAATAGAAAAGAAAATATATACATATATAGATAGATCTCCATCTTTCAGAAAACAGAAGTGAGATTATTCAATTAAGGTAATAATTTTTATTCTCTATTTTTAGTGAATTGAAAACCTTTCCCTGAGTGTAAATTAGAAACCCTCAATTTGTGAGGAAAATAATAGACTGAGTTTCCTCCATGAATGGATGTATTATTCCTTGGACAGACTTACTTTTTCAAATGCAATATTAAAATTTTATTATACCTCTACAGGGTTGTCTTCTTATTTAAGCCATGCCTAAAGGGTTGTGAGGTACAGGGAAAATTGTTGGAGGTAAGAACGTGCAGGAAGGAATATGTAGAGGCAGAGATTTATATAATTATGTGTCAAGTGAGCATACATTTGCACAAATGAAAATGTGACCAATGGGCCTAAAAGTCAGTTTGAGACCATTCCTTTTTGATGCGAATTGAAAAGAATATAAGACTGAATTATAAAACACCTAGACAGAAAGCTTCCCTTCAGCTCCCCAAAGCATAAATGAAATCCACCAATGACTAGAAGGAGTCTTGGCCCCCACTGTGCTGAAGATTTCAGAATCAGAAGAAACTTATACTTACCATACACCATTTTAAACAAATACACTTATTTTTTCATTTGTACTTTGCTACTTCAACTTCCTCTTCTAAGTGACTTTGATGCACTACAAAAATGGTAAGACAAAGAGCCCCAAACTGCAGTCTTCAATATAGTGGACCTGAAGTGCACAGCTTTCACACAGGGACTGAGAAAATGACTCCCTTCTTATGACCTTGCAGTCTTCATCTCTATCTAGACTATCTGTTCTCATCACAGCATCTCTTCATACTCATGCGTTGTGGTCAGATATAAAATGAGTCCCAAGAAATGTGTTACTGTTTATAAACAAAGAATCAAAGTTGTTTCTTTTTAAAAAAATATAAGTAAATTTAAGTTCAGTAAGTCCTGGGTCTTAGACCTCCAACTTAAGGACAACTCATATTGCCCTTTAATGTTATGTAAATTTTCCCTCACTTTGAAACAACTGAACCAACCCCTACTCCCAACAAATTTTTTTATCCCAATCATCTTTACTTGCTGCATGTGCAGCTTTTAAATCATTTAGAAGTTTTCGAATATTTTCTTGTACTAAAATAAGGCTAAATAAGAACCGTATGTACCTGTTTCAATGTACCTACAAATTCGACTAAAAGACACACTTAAGAACGGATCTAGTTTGTAACCTGGGGATTGCCTGTATCACAATTTGCATTTTATAGTTGAAAAAAACAGCAATTGAGAGGTTAACGACTTGCCCTAGGGCACAAAGCTAGAAAGAAGCAAAGGGACTCTAGCCTGTGTTTTAATCACTGAAATGCCTCTCTATCAGAGTGAACTGTACATGAAAACAGGAACAAGCCATATGTGTGGTGGCTCACATATGACACACATTAGCCAGAGATGATCAAGTTATTATAGCCTCAAGTTTTGATTTTTAAAGAAGGCATAAATTCACCTCTGTACTTCTATATCCAATCAGATATTTCTTAACTAGGAGATTGCAATCACTTACTAATATGTAGTTGTCACACACCTTAGTTAGCATAAATACTCAGACAATGGATATACCTGACAGATTTCTGGCCCAGAAAAATGATACTGATGGTCTAAAAATCAAAACCCACTGCAGTTGAGTCAATTCTGACTTTAGTGAGCCTGCAGGACAGGATAGAACTGCCCCATAGGGTTTCCAATGCTGTAATCTTTAAGGAAGCCAATATCCACATCTTTCTCCCATGGAGCAGCTGGCAGGTTCCAACCACCAATCTTTCAGTTAGCAGCCAAGCTCTTATCCACTGCACCATCAGAGCTCCTTTTTGTTATGGTAACACTAGGTAACTAAGACACCAGGAGATTATCTAACCAATTCCTTCATTTTACAGATGGAAAGCCTGAGGCATAGAAAAGTGATATGCATGATCAAGCTCACAGAGCTCCCAATCCAATACTCTTTTATTATGAATATAACCTAAGCAGTTCAGAAACGATCCCTATTTGATTTGTAACTCTGTTGAGTGACCCTGATAAACACTAGGATTCTTTGTAAAGGTAGATGTTCAAACATAAACAAAAGAAATCCTGTTATACTCAATATCATTTTCTTTTTTAAAACGAAAGTTGACTTCCTTGGTTTGTTTCTAATGATCTGAAAATTGCTAATGACATCCGTGAAGAAATTGGGGCACCAAAACGGAAATGTTCTTACAATCTTGTTGTTAACATTATAGAATACCCACAAGATGTTGTCAAGGAATCATGCCAACTCGGTTCGGGTCATACAATGCAATGTTTGCATTTATATAATTTCTGGTAGCTAAATGCCTGGGCTCTGGAACTAAGCCTTGACTACCCTTTACTATCTGTGTGACCCTGGGTAATTACATACTTCTCTGTCCCTCAGTTTCCTCATCTGTTAAATAGTAATAATAATAGTCCTTACCCAACAGGGCTATTGTATACATGTAAATACATGTAAAATATCTAAAACAGTGTCTGGGAACATACGTGTTGGCTATTATCATTATGTTAGTGATAAGATGATGGTGATCCACATGCGGCACATATAAAAAAATATACTGGATAAGATTTATTTACTCATCTTTCCTTCCATTAGTAAATCACTTTCATTTCAAAAATTACTTCAGAATTCTTTTAAAAATTAATCTTGTCTTAAATTTACCCAGTTATGCTATCTCCACTTATAGATTCTCCACTCCTTAGATTCCATGCCTTAGGTATCTTGATATATATAGTGTCTGGCAGCTTGCCTTATACATATCAGCTGGCTTGGTAGTCATTTGTTGAATGAATTAATAAAAATTTAAATAAACCAAGCTCAAAGGAAAAAGTGATTGCTGTCCATCTCCCTCTCTTGCATCTTCCCTCCCATACACACGCATCAACCCTGCCGAATTTATTGGAAAGCACCCAATCACCGATGAATCATTTGGCTCAAGTCTTCAAAATAGTACACAAATAGGTAAATGGTCTTTTTTTTCTTATAGCTTTTAATATCCTGTTCTTTATAAATGACTTTCAGACTCATTTTATATTATGGTTATCTTCTGAAAATGTATTATATCTTAATAGCCAAGCTTCTTTTCCTACCTCCAAGGCTAGCTTTTCAGTTTGGTGCTGATTTTTTACTTTGAGACATTAATTTAAGTATTCTGCTTGTCAGTGGATGAGTGAATGAATTATTCATTTTATTATGAAACATAAATTTTAAAGCACAGCATTATAACATCTTTTTATATGCCAAAAAAAAATAGATCATACCAGAAACCATTATGGCACCTTTATCTAACAGACGGTGCACTTTTGAAAGCTATGCCAAACTAATATGTTTTAGTACAACTACAATTACGAGCTAAAGGAAACCAGTTCAATTTAGTATCTAAATAACAAAATTATAAGCTATAGCTAAAGTTTGAGATTAGGTAATATTGAAATTCCTTGATTACTAGTAAGATTAACCAGAACAAAGGCTTAAGGACAAAACCAATACGTCAAATGCTGTTTTCTATCTATTCCTATAACCCCAATCCTCACTTCTCTTGTAGAAATGTTATCTTCATGAATATGTGATAGATATGAACTATCAAACATGATTGACATAAAATAAAGTTAATCCCAACATTAGCCATAATCTATTCTAGCTAAAGACCCTACCACATTCCACACATCCGTAGAAGCATACACAACTAGACTGATTGTACTCAATATCTATTAATATAAAGCATGCCATCTAAAGTTTTTTACTTTTAAGGTCACTGTCATACATTACTGTTTTAAATATATGTCTGATTGCAAGAGTGTATAGCATGCCATTTGCCGCAGAGTTGATTCCAACTCATGGCAACCCCATGTGTCTCAAGAGCAGAACTGTGCTCCAACATACCTTGTTTTTTTTTTTTTTATGTTCAATTGCTTATGTTCAACATAATGACTAGAACAACTTTTTAATATGTTATTATAAATTCTAGTCTACATCCTTCTTTTCACAAACTTATCTCTTTAGTTATAAGAGCAATGAGTATAGTTGACTGGCATTCTGTTAGACTCAACAGATAATATGCATATTACTTTCTGGCCCATCTTTATTTTAAAATATTAATAAAAAGGAACATGAAAGATAATCATTAAAGGCTAAGGAACTGTCATTACAATGGAGGAAATAGATTTACTCTGTGACAGAGAAGAGAATGAACCTAGGCAGTTGAGACGACTCAGGAGCATGTAAAGCCATACCGATTATTTTAATTTCCTAAACTCTTTAGCGTTCTGAAAGGCTCTTTAAAACTTTATATTCTTTCACATTTGTCTGTCGCTATTATCTTGTCCAAAGCTCTCACTCACCTTCATGCTACCCAGAAAGACCGTCAGCACCAAACGGTAAGATTTAATCAGAGTTTATTGCTTCAGATAAAAACACTGACACTTTTTTTTAATCTTTTTATTAAATTTACAAACTTCGGCTTCCATATTTGGGATCAAAAGGTGATTGCCTGTTTCCTCTCCAGGAATGTTATAATTCTCACATAATAAAAAGCCCTTTGATTTAGTAGGGAGAAACGGGAGACTGTTTCTTATTGGAGCAGGGTCCAGGAATTTTTCTTGAGATTATATTCAGAGATGAAAATCTCTTTAACAAAAAAGAAGGTGAATTTGAACATCCCCTGTGTTCCTGGAACACACAGGTATTAAGAATATTTTAGAGTACCAGTGCACACACAACCACACAGTAGGAAAATTAGACCTTTTCTTAATAAGGTTTTATTTTAGCCACCAGGACAAGAAAAACCATATATATGCATATGTATATATGTATATTTTCCTTTATGATGGCTCTCAGTTACCACTTTTGTGTTCAGATAGTCATATGCTTTCATCTGGAAACTCATGACGAATTCCAAAACTACTGGGAGTATCTACTGGCTGTTGACCAACACCTTGGTAGGTATTGTTGAAAAGAAAGTTACAAATTGTATTTAAGATTACATCTATTAAGTAGTAATAATTTTTTCCCTAATTATAAAGAAAGTAATTTTTACATGTAAAAGATAATTGCTATTTTTCTGTATCATCTGTTAATAACTACTATTTGTTGAGCCCATTAGATGCCAGGAACTTTACATAAAGCAAAAGCCTAATTGGACAACTAGCCAAGTAAGATAGACTTTATTATTACTCTTATTATCTAAAGAAAACAAAGACAGAAAACTGTCCAAGGCTACCTAAATAATTTGTGGTAAAGTAAGATTCAAACTCAGGTTTTTCTAGCTTCAAGGCCCGTGCCATTTCACTTTGTCATTTGATGAATTAAACATTGATTCAGGCCAAGAAAGCTGTTCAAAGCTGGTTGAAGAGTTTGCTACATGTAATTCCCTAGTGTTCTGCCTTACTTACAAAATTGTGTATAAAACTCTGATATATGTATTTTATTATTAAGTATTCTCTACATAAAATTTCAAAAAAGTTAGCAATAATTACCTCAAGAAAATGTCATATATCCTAGAAATGAATCATAGCACATTCTCCATCTGAGGACAACGTGTCTAGACAATTGTATTTACAAAAAAATACAAAGAAATATAGTTCATCCATCTTATAAGCTGCTGCACATGTATAATACTACATTGTGTTTCCAAATAAACGATTGAATTGTGCAGATTGGATTATGCATGAATTATTATAATTCCCTATAAAAGGCAGATTTTTAATAAGCATGCAAAAACTTACATATTCAAATGATTATTGTCTTTCAACATAATAATCTTAGAGGACTATTCATGCATGTTCTTGTATACCAATGATTTCTGAAGCTCCTTTTTAAGAATTATCTTCAAAGCTGATTCACACAGAACCACCCTCCTGATACTACAGTTATAACTGTTTTGTGATGGCAGCAATCCCATCCCCCCAAAAAATGCTACTCTGTCTTATTCAATAGGATGTTAAATACTTTCAGATTATTTCAAGAAGTAAATCTATCCTCTACAAATGAAAGTATTCTATCATTCAGGATATTCAAGGGAATATATAATAGGCTTAGAAAGAAAGTCCAAAATTGCATTCAGTGGAATAACAAATCTTCTCAAGGTGACCGCTTCCAAGGGAAAAACATTTTTTGAGGACATTCAAGGCTTCAGAACTTTCCTCTAAACCAAATACTGCTCATAATTCCCAAAATAGTGTATTGCCAATCCCATCACTAAGCTGCAATTAGTCAATAAATCATTTAGCTCAAATTTGTCAGACTCATTGTCAAACAACATGTCTGGAGAAAAGATAGCCTTGGCATCTAGATGATGAGAAACGTTCACAGGAGTATGATTAATTAGACTGAGAGTTCTCTGGGAACATGGTCCTTGTTTTTTAGATCTTTTAAGGCTCAGTGTCTGGTGTATAGGAGCCCTGGTGGTGCAACAATTAAGTGCTCAGCTGCCAAACAAAAGGTTGGAGGTTTAAATCCACCCAGAATCTCCACGGAGAAAGACCTAGTGATCTGCTTCTGTAAAAATTACAGTCTAGAAAACCCTATGGGGAAGTTCTACTCTGTCACATGGGGTTGCTATGAGTCAGAATCGAGTTGACCACACCTAGCAACAACTCTGGTACACAGAAGTTCCAAACAAATGTTTACTAACAAGAAAAATGTAACATATTTTTATGAGTATTCTGGAGTCAAATAATAAAATACTACTTTTATTAACTAGCTCAGTTTCCGTTACTTTATTAATGTTTCCTATTTACTAATAACCTTTCTCATACAAGGAGGAAACCACATAGTAAGACACAATTGTATTGGTCATGATGTCGATTGGACAGGGTGTCATTTCTTATTGATTTTGACATCATCATATCGACCCAAGGGAGCCATGCACTTCTGATGTTTCATTGCTTTAGCAAGTTTAGGCAAAGCTTTCTACATTTAGTCCATAAACATCTTGACAAGGATAATGTCTATTTGCAAAATTGGAGTTTGAAGAATTGAAAATACCAGCCATTTTTTAGCTGAAAAGGATCCAGAGTACCTGACACTGACATTCCATTTCATTAAACATCAAGACAAAAAGAAAAAGAAAACAACAACCCAAAAACCAAACTCCTAAAGAGAGGACACTGGAGGGAGAACATACTTCGCTAAAGGTCTCTTTAAAGCAGCTGTCATACGATAATATATTTCAGACAAGTAGAGGACAGCCCAGATGCATTTTGGGATGATAAAGCTTACCTTGGAGATACATGAGGGTGAACTGGCAGCACAAGTATGGTTGTAAATGCACAAATGAGATAAAATCTCAGTAATTCCTAAATATTGAGCCCACATATCTGAGTTTTAATTAATAGAGTCTATATAGATTTCTCAGAAATGACAATAAAATATCTATATATTATGGCTTGTTTAAAACTTGGTGAAGATAATTTTTTGCCAATGTTGTTTAAAATCTAGCTTAATATTTATAGTGTTGATGGCAATTATATCTGCTCTAATTCAGCAAGAAATGTAATAAAACTCTAGGAACACTTTGTCGTTAAGATGTTGTTATAAATAAGTCAAGCCTTAAACATTTTTACACTTACTCTTAAAACCCATGAGAATTAAATGAGGCAAAGAAAAACAAACCTACAATGTCATTGTGGATGCAGTGTTAATCCTATAAAATAAATCTATAATCTCCGGAGAGTATACTATTATAACAATTAATGTCCAGCTACCATTACTGAACATTTTGATCAAAAATTCCATAGAAGAATCCTGATCCAAAGGGAAAAAATGCAGAACAGAATTTCAAATTCTCATGGACTCCAGACTTTCTGGAGCCATGGAAGGTGGATGAACCCCTAAAACTATTGCCCTAAGATCATCTTTAAACCTTAAACCAAAAATATCCCCTGAAGTCTTATTAAAACTGAACAATAGTTTAGCTTAACTAGTAAAAAAGATCCAACTTGAGCATTATGCTCTTTTAAGACCCACCTATATGGGAACCTTAGGGGGAAGTGAGTTTATGTTAATGAGGGAGGAACAACTCAGAAAAGGAGGATGAGAATGATTGCACAATTCAAAGAATGTAATCAATTTTACTAAATTGTACACATAGAAATTGTTTTTAATTGGTGGATGTTTTGCTGTGTATATTCTCAACAATAACATCAAAATAAATAAAATTTTAAAAAACAAATAACTAACTCTGCAAAAAAAAAGAAAGAAAGAAAGAAAAAAATACCAACATTAAGCTTACCACTACAAAATTTCCAGGATTCTACATGTCATTCAAGGAGAAAAAAAATAAAAATGGAGCATACATTTTTATTACACAGAGTACTTAATAGAAAACAGATCAAAATAAATAAAACTGAGCACTACTGACAGACAGTGGAGGGAGACGAGCATCACTGTAAAGTAGAAGTTAAAATCACAGAACATAGCACAGAGTTACACCTTTTGAAATTACTATAATCTGTAAAATGGGTGCTCCATCGATTGACTGAATAAGGCTTCGGAAGGAAAATGATGCCTGGCACCTACAGGTGCTATTGGAAAACTACTAATTAGCATCTTTCTTTGAAGCGCTTAGAAGGGGCTCTGCTGAGAACCTGTATGCTAAGTATGGCCATGCTTGGGGGGTGGAGATTGTCCTGGGTTCTATTCTGGGTTGTACTTTGGACAGTTGTACACCGCTTAGGCAGGGTAGCTGTAGGAAGCATCCAGGCGGGCTGTCCTGGGTCCTGCTCCTCCCTAAGGAGGAGTGTGGCTCTGAGAACAAACTAAAGTCCCACCCAGTCCCAAAACGGAGCCTACTCAGGGGTTGGGCTAGGACTTCCTCCAAAGATGATCCTAAGGTTATTTAAAACTTCAACAATCCTAGGGTTTTTATAAGAATCTTTGCTTTCCATTTACTTTGCTTTTCCATTTCCATTTATCTTTTTTGTTTTTAATTAAAACTAGGACCAACTCTTCAGTAGTAGTTTTAATGAGATGGATTGACACAGTGGCTGCAACAATGGACTCAAGCTTAACAACGATTGTGAGCATGGCGCAGGCCCGGGCAGTGTTTCGTTCTATAGTACAGAGGGTCCCCTATGAGTCGGAACCATTTGACAGCAGCTAACAACAACAGGGCCAACTGTGACACTTGCTTGCTGTGACTTTAGACAAGTACCTTAACCTCTCTGTGTCTCAGTTTCCTCAATCATAAAATGATAGTAATAGTACATATCACATAGGTTTAATGTGGCAGTCTGCTTCCTTAAAGATTACGGAAACATTATAGGGCAGTTCTATTCTGTCCATTAGGGTTGCTATGAGTCAGAATTGCCTGGATGACAACTGGTTTTTTGGTTCTGTAAAAGACTTCTAACTGACCTCCACATAATAAAAGCATCAGATTAACTGATAATCTGTTCCCGTTGTAGAGCAGACTGCATGGAAAGCAGGGCACACTGACTGCTGGAAGCCGGTGGGCTACTATTTACCTGTGTTGTGATGCATGTTTACCAAGCTCAGTTATGTTTGTTCTCAAACCTATTTATGTCAGTTGTGCTTGTTATGAACATGGAATAAAATTAAATATTCAGTAAAATAATTTGAGTTTAAAAAAGAGAAATGTTGTTTCAATGTGCCTTAGTTTGACTTGTCTTCCAGAAAGCAGAGGTTAAGACATGGTTACACAGAGGCAGTTTATGTATCTCAAGAGTGGAGGGCTGGACAGATCAGAAAGCCGATATAAGAGCATGTTATTGAGCTGGTCAATGCTGTTCCCCTGAGCTTCTTGTTGTCAGCTGCTATCAGCTCCACCCTGACTCATGGTCACCCCATGAACAATGAAATAAGACACTGCCCAGTCCTGCGCTATTCCTGTTATTGATTGTGGATTGAACAATGTTCTGTTGTGATTCACAGGATTTTCTTTGACTGATTTTGGAAATAAACTGCCAGGCCTTTCCTTCTAGTCCGTCTTAGCCTGGAAGCTCTGCTAAAATTTGTTCAGCATCATACCCATTGCCCATTGCCATCGAGTCAATTCTGACTGATAGCTATCCTATAGACAGAGTAGAACTGTCCCACAGGGTTTCCAAGGAGTAGCTGGTGGATTCAAACTGCTGACCTTTTGGTGTTCAGCATCATTGCAACACGCATTCCACCACGTACCAATGAATGGTGGCCGAGCATGCGGTTCACGGGTTGGAATCGAACCTGGGTCTCTCCCAAGGGAGAAGGGAATTCTACCATTGAATCGTCAGTGCCTTACGGAGCCTTCTTAGAAACAATATAAAATGGACAGAAGAATGGAGTATTTATCTGCAAGATCCCATCCCCCGTTGATCAAAGGTTTCCCATGGGGCATGAACTCCCTTGCACATAGGTGAGGTTGCTGCACCCACATGTGCAGCGAGTTTCCCTAAGGCATTCCAAAGGCACCTCATCCTGTGGCCTTAGAAAGTCCCGATAAGTAGTCCAGCTGAGACTGAACACTATCAATTTACACCTGCAAAATGCTTGTGGCTGCAGCAAAGGCTGAAGTAAAAGGTAGAGCAAGATGATACAAAAAATAAGTCTATTCATTTAGAAAACCACAAAGGCAGGCAGCTAATAAAATATTACTATCAACAGGGAAACGGTTGCAAAAGATTGAGAAAATAATTGTAAACATTTAGAAGCCCTCAAGTTACTTCACAAGGGTATGTAATTTCTCACTCCACTTGAATGAAAATGAATTTGGATATCATAAAAAATGCATAATGTTTGTGAGGCATGCGAGAAATACTACAGGTAACTCCAATGAGAAGACTCTTGTTCAAAGAAAGGGTTTTTGGCTCTATATTGAAAGACTGGTAAATGGATGTGTATTGATATTTTCAGGTTAGGTGAAAACTGAATGCATGTATGTCATGTTTTATCCTGTCCCACTTTACCCAACTTTTCTTAATGTTCCCAATTGCGCTAGATACATGAGCTCTAACTACATTTTCCTGAAATCCCTAATATCACAGAATATTGCCAGGTAGCAGGGTGAAAGCACTCCTGAGACTATCTGATATATATGGCCACATAGTTACGTTAAATATTTTAATTAACAGAAAATGATAAATACCAATATTCCTAACACTGAGTAGCCACTACTTTTACTTAGGCCATACCAAAAGCTCCCTAACTGGGCCCCCTAACTCCAACTTGAATTCATTCTCCATGGTGCAAATCTTTTTGAGGTGCAAATTTGATTATGCCATCCTCTGCTTGAAATCCACGTGCCTAGGATAAAGTTCAAATTCCTTATTATGGCTTATAAAATCTTTCATTCACTCACTGTTAATTGAGCATCTTCTATATGCCCGGCACTATACCAGGACCCTGTTTAACTCTCTGCCTTAACCTCTTACCACCACTGCCTCTTCACAACCTGACCTCCAGACATTTGAACTTTTATCTTTTCTCCAGGGGTTTTGTAGATGGCGGGTTGAACACTCCAGCTTGAGAGTAGCTGGGCATCCTCCTCAGCAATGCCTGATCAAATGGGCTTCTCTCCTTTTCACTGGTTGTGATCCTACCTTCAAGGGAGAAGTTCTGACTTCGCCTTGTCCCTTTCAACCTTCCAGAAAGCTGCAAACTGCATTTCAGCTATTCCGTCTCTGATTCATTTTCTGTCCACACCAGAAAAACACTTCTTTGAAACCTTCTCCGTGCCAATGTGAGGAAGGCGTTCACCAACCATCAAACCAAATGAAACCCACTGCTATCAAGTCAATTCCAACTCATAGAGACCCTATAGGATAGAGTAGAACCGCCCCCATAGGTTTTCTAAGGAGCAGCTGGTAGACTCAAGCTGCTGACCTTTTGGTTAACAGCCGAGCTCTTAACCACTGAGCCACCAGGGCTCCTCACCAGTCACAATCACATTATTTTTCTACGTCATATAACTGTTTTAGTTTAGACCAGAGCATCACTTGCTGTTCTTACTGGTTGCTCCAAGGATTGCCCTGCCACTGAGATGTTTTTTTTATAGTACATCAGTTTTACAGTCATATTACCTTCATTAGTGAACAGAAATTAAAATAAGTATTACATTAAAATGTATCATAAAAATGAAAACTTAGTAATAGAATGAATTACACGTAGTTGAAGACAGGTTGACAGAATTCTTAACACTTGTTTTTTGTTTGTTTTTTTTTAATTTTCAAAGCTACCTATTTTAAACTAAATTTTCATTATTTATAATATGAGGGAAGAAATATTTTTAAAGTTTTATTATTTTTTTTTTTAATCACAGATAGTCTCAATTACTCCAAAGTCTGAATTAGTAAAATCTGAACTTAAGAAGCTTCATTGTGGCTTTTATCACAAAAATATTATCACCACCTTCCATAAGTAAGGCTTGATAAGTCACTAGAGTTAGTCATGGAGTCTCTGTGTGGTACAAAAAGTTAACGCACACAGCTGTTAACTGAAAGGTTGGAGGTTGGAGTGCACCTAGAGGAACCTCTGAGGAAAAGATTTGCATCTACTTCTGAAAAATCAACCATTAAAATCCATATGGAGCACAATTCTACTCTGACATACATGAGGTTGCCATGACTCAGAGTTGACACAATGGCAATTGGGGGGAACAATGTACCAATCAAGTTTAGGGATATTTTATCTATGCATCATCACCCAGAGTTAATATAAAATCAGCTTTCACTAAATGTTTGGGCCATAATGACCATATGCATTTTAGATTCTAAGATGATTATTAAATTTTAAATGGAGTATTGAGTACCGAGGACTGTGGAAATGAACACAATGTTGAGGAAGACAGTGGAGAGAGCTGTGGCTGTTTGACCTGGAGTGAGTCATTTATCTTCTCTGGGACCAAATTTCCTCACCTGTAAGATAAGGGTGTCAGACTGGATTGTCTCAACAATTGTTTTTTAAATCTAATTCTTCTCCAACACTGCCTTGAATTCTGTTTTCAGTTATTCTTTTAACCTTTGTTTAACACATGAAGTTGAGAAGCCTTTTTTCATTTGTTTATTGTTGTAATTTAAGTGAAAGTTTACATTTCAAGTTAGTCTCTCATACAAGAATTTATACATACATTGTTATGTGACCCTAATTGCTCTCCCTATACTGTGACACCACACTCCTCCTTTCCACCCCTGATTTCCCATGTCCATTCAACCTGCTCCTGACCCTCTCTGCCTTCTCATCTCACTTCTGGACAGAAGCTGCCCATTTAGTCTCTTGTATCTACTTGAGCTAAGAAGCACACTCTTCACGCATATCATTTTATGTCCCACAGTCCAGTGCAATCTTTGTCTGAAGAGTTGGCCTCAGGATTGTTTTAGTTCTGGGTTGACAGAGAGTACAGGGGCCATCCTTTCTGGGGTTCCTCCAGTCTCAGTCAGACCATTGAGTCTGGTCTTTTTACTAGAATTTGAGTTCTGCACCCCACCTTTCTCCTGCTCCACCAGGGACTCTCTGTTGTGTTCCCTGTCAGGGCGGTCATTGGTGGTAGCTGGGCACCATCTAGTTCTTCTGGTCTCAGGCTGATGAAATCGCTGGTTTATGTGGCCCTTTCTGTCTCTTGGGCTAATACTTTCCTTGTGTCTTTGGTGTTCTTCATTCTCCTTTACTCCAGGTGGTTGGGACCAATTGATGCATCTTAGATGGCCGCTTGCTAGCTTTTAAGACCCTAGATGCCACTCAGCAAAGTAGGACGCAGAACATTTTCTTAATAAACTTTGTTATGCCAATTGACCTAGATGTCCCCTGAAAGCATGGTCCTCAGACCCCCACCCTTGCTACTCTGTCTCTCGAATTGTTTGATTGTATACAGGAAATCTCTTAGCTTTGGTTGAGTCCAGTTGTGCTGACTTCCCCTGTAGTGTGTGCTGTTCTTCACCTAAGATAGTCTTTGTCTACTATCTAGACAGTGAATAACCCTCACCCTTCCTTCCCACCCTCGTAACCATCAAAAAATGTTTTCTTCTGTATTTAAACCTTTTCTTGAGTTCTTATAATGTGGTTTTATACAATATTTGTCCTTCTATGACTGACCAAATTCACTCAGCATAATGCCCTCCAAATTCCTCCATGTTATGTTTCACGGCTTCATCATTGTTCTCTATGGTTGCGTAGTATTCCATTGTGTGAATATACCATAATTTGTTTATCCATTCGTCCGTTGATGGGCACCTAGGTTGTTTCCATCTTTTTGCTGTCATGAATAGTGCTGCAACGAACATGGATGTGCATATATCTATTCGTGTGACAGCTCTTATTTCTCTAGGATATATTCCAAGGGGTGGGATTGCTGGATCATATGGTGCTTCTATTTCTAGCTTTTTAAGAAAGCACCAAATCGATTTCCAAAGTTGTTGTACCATTTTACATTCACACCAACAGTGTATAAGTGTTCCAGTCTCTCCACAACCTCTCCGGCATTTATTATTTTGTGTTTTTTGGATTAATGCTAGCCTTGTTGGGGTGAGATGGTATCTCATTGTAGTTTTTATTTGCATTTCTCTAATGGCTAACGATCGTGAACATTTGTTCATGTGTCTGTTAGCCACCTGAATGTCTTCTTTGGTGAAGTGCCTGTTCATATCCTTTGCCCATTTTTTAATTGGGTGATTTGTCTTTTTGTTGTTGAGGTTTTGCAATATCTTGTAGATTTTACAGATTAAACGCTGATCAAATTTGTTGTAGCCAAAATTTTTTTCCCAGTCTGTAGGTTGTCTTTTGACTCTTTTGGTGAAGTCTTTTGATGAGCATAAGTGTTTGATTTTTAGGAGCTCCCAGTTATCTAGTCTCTCTTCTGGTGCCTGTGCATTGTTACTTATGGTTTGTATTCTGTTTATGCCATATTTTAGGGCTCCTAGCATTGTCCCTGTTTTTTCCTCCATGATTTTTATTGTTTTAGATTTTATGTTTAGGTCCTTGATCCATTTTGAGTTAGTTTTTGTGCATGGTGTGAGGTATGGGTCTTGTTTCAGTTTTTTGCAGATGGATATCCAGTTATGCCAGCACCATTTGTTAAAGAGACTTTTCCCCGATTAACGGACTTTGGGCCTTTGTCAAATATCAGCTGCTCATAGGTGGATGAATTTAGGTCTGGATTCTCAATTCTGTTCCATTGGTCTATGTATCTGTTGTTGTACCAGTGCCAGACTGTTTTGACTACCACAGTGGCATAATAGGTTCTAAAATCAGGTAGTGTGAGACCTCTCGCTTTGTTCTCTCTCTCTCTCTCTTTTTTTAATGTCAGAGCTTTGCAATTACTTATTTCCCACATTGGACTTTGTCCTCTGCCACAGTCTTCCTTTTTTTCCATCCTAAAATATTTCTCTTATTCTCCGATGTGGGTGTTGACAAGCAATGACAGACATGCTGAACATGTCTGACCTTGCTTTTCAAGGCTGCCTACTACTACTGCTGCAAATAGGTGGCCAATTCCCTTCCTTGGAAAGCCATCAGACTCTCCTCAAGGGTCAGGACAATCTTAACATTCTCTCCAGAAGTCCAGGGCACCCGGAAAAAAGGGGACAGAGCTCTGAACGCTGCTAGTAAAAATCTCCGAGATATGCATCTAGAATTCAGTGCTTTTAGTGCAGCTCCACAGAGCAAGAAGAACTACAAATGGTGAGTTCAGAGGAGCAGACTTTAGTCTCCCTTATCACGAGGGAAAGTATCCATTTCATTGGTATAGGCTGCTTTTTAGCTTTCAGAAAATACTGGTATGAGTTTCAAAAAGTGTCACATTTGACCCTCCCTTTCACCTAAAAGGGAGGTTGAAAATGTCTAACATTAAAAGTACAATTCTTCAGATACTCATTAGAGTAGGTCTTAGAAACAAACTACATTAATGTATAGTTTTGCTATATTGTTCATTTTTTAATGCCTACCAGGAGCTTGGAGCCCTGGTGGTGCAGTGGTTAAGAGCTTGGCTGCTAACCAAAAGGTTAGCAGTTCAAATCCACCAGCCACTCCTTGTAAACCCTCTGGGGCAGTTCTACTCTGTCCCATAAGGTCACTATGAGTCAGAATTGACTCAACGGCAATGAGGCCAGGAGCTTACTCATCTATGTCAAGAAATTTGGAACACAGCTACCTGGCCAACTGATCAGAAAAGACCTATATTTGGTCCAATTCAAAAAGAAAAAAAGCAATCAAACAGAAAGCAGAAAGTATTTAACAAGTTCATTAATATCTTATACTAGCAAAACTGTGCTGAAGATAACTCAAAAAGGACTGCAGCCGTACATCACAGAGAACTGTCGATTCAAGCTGGATTCAGAAGAACATGTGGAACAAGGGATATCGTTGCTGATCCAGATGGATCTTGAACAAATGCAGAGAACATCAGAAAAAAAGTTTAGTGTTTTATTGGCTACAGAAAGATATTTGGCTGTGTGTGTCATGACAAATTATGGATAACATTACAAAGAATGGGAATTCTAGAATACTTAATTGTGCTCATGTGGAGCCTGTAGGTAGATCAAGAGGCAGTCATTCGGACAGAAGAAGAGGATACTTCGTGGTTTAAAACTGGAAAAGGTGTGTGGCCGGGTTATATCCTTTTACCATATTTATTCAATCTGTATGCTGTACAAATAATCTGAGAAGCTAGACTATATGAAGACGAATGAGTTATCAGGATTGGAGGAAGACTGATGAACAACCTGTGTAATGCAGATGACACAGCCTTGCTTGAGAAAATGAAGACAACGTGAATCATTTACAGATGAAGATCAAAGACTACAGACTTCAGTATGAATTACACCTGAATATAAAGAAAATGAAAATCCTCACAAATGGACCAATAAGCAGCATCATGATAAATGGAAAAAAATTTGAAGTTATCAAGGATTTTATTTTTCTTAGATCAACAATCAACACCCATGGAAGGAGCAGTCAAGAAATCAAACATATTGCATTGGGCAAATATGCTGCAAAGACCTCTTTAGAATCTTAAAAAGCAACAACATCACTTTGATGACTAGGACGTGCTTGACCCAAGCAGTGGTATTTTCAATTGCCTCTTTTGCAAGTGAAAGTTGGACAATGAAAAAGAAACACTGAAGAAGAACTGATGTATTCGAATTGCGATGTTGGTAAAGAATATTGAATATACTGTGGACTGCCAGAAGAACAAATAAATCAGCCTTAAAAGAAATAGAACCAGAATGCTCCTTAAAAGTAAGGATGGAGAGACTTCGACTAGCTTACTGTAGACAGATCATTAGGAAAGACCAATCGTTAGAAAAGGACATCGTATTTAGTAGAGGGTCAGTGAAAATGAGGGAGACCTTCAATGAGATAGACTGACACAGTAGCTGCAAAAATAGACTCAGACATACCTACAATCATGAAGATGGCATATGACCAGGTAGCATTTTGTTCTGTTATACATGAGGTCGCCATGAGTCGGAGCTGACTCGAAGGGAACTGACAACAGCAACAACCAGGTGTCAGGTCTTATACAAGGCACTGGGAAGACAGAGTCTCTGTTTTTAGGCGATTACCATCCAGTAGGAAGCCCAGCAGTCGAAGAGTCAAGTATATCATGTTGCAGAAGCACAGGGGACGCAGAGAGGTATAAGCAAATAAATCATGTCACTTGTCACTAATTTTATGGGCTTCCTAGTAAAAGGCCTCTGAACTGAAATGAGGCAAGTAACAGTAAAAGATCATTACTGAATACACTACTATGTTATTGATTAGTTCCTATTTGTCATTCACATTAATGATGAAAAGCAACATTTAAGTGCTAAGTATGAGTTGTTTTCAACATCCAGTTAATAACTTAATTGTGACATTTGGGTTATATGTCGATCTTCAAGTAACATTCAAGCTATCACTAAAATGCAACAGTATGGTGTCATCATATACAGTGATCCAAAGATAATAAAATTTTATGTATGTTTTTATGCATTGCCTATGTACAAGTCAGCAACTCTATAATAGTAATTTGTAATAGACAGAAATTGATATTAATATAATAGCTGTACATTTAAGATAACTGTCCATTTTGACTCCTAGCCCACAAAAACTGCAGTAATCATAAGATGCATAATGTCTTCCAGTAGTAGCTATGGACTTGAATCAAGAGAGGCAGAAAATCCATGGGAATTAAGCAGGTAAAGATCTAGGGGAATAAATACCCACTTTTTCTCTTTTCCCTCCCTCCTATCTCCATCTAGTACCTGCCACACATTAGCTGGACCCAGTTAGAACTAAGAGAGCTAGAGAGCCCATTAATGCAGGCTGTATACACCAGCCTCCCAAGAATGTAGTAGTAGCAATACAGTGTAATAGTAGTAGTCGTAGTAGTAGTAATAGTAAGTAGTAGTATAAAGAAATGTGGGCTGGATACCAGCACAAGTAGGTATTTAAGTTTATTCAGCCCCCCCGCCCAAGGGTGTTTAGAGATTGAAATCAGTATGGGTGTTAGTGCCATTTTGTGCCATGTTCTATCTGTGACTAAAGACCACTACGCTAGGAAAATAATTGTATATAATGCAATAAATATTCAAAAATCAGAATGATAATACATTGAAATTATAGACTTAAATCAACACGATAACATTTATTTGGGGAAAACGTTATGTTGTACATGTTACAAAATAATCACAAAAGAAGAATAGACATAGATGTGAAAAAAGTTTGAGAGTTTTAATAGACCGGAAGTGCAACAGAAGAATGTTCAACTTCAATCTATTGACAGAAACACAGGATCAAAATCAAAAATGGAAGTAGATTTACTGTCAGAATATAAGTTTCTGCATTCAGAAGATGAGGACTGATCAACATGGTGAAGATCTGAAACCATGGAATAGTAGAACACACTCTTGATGAGCCCATAGAATCTGAGCCCTCCTGCAGGTCCTTGTCTCCACCAGAGAGGTTCTGAATTAGCTTTCTGTTCATAATCGAGTAGAGCATTTGGTTGTTCTGCTTCTAGACACAGAATCATTCCTTTATGCAACTTCAATTTGTCCTAGGTGAGAAATTTGAGATATTTCAGAGGACTGGCAATATCCCAGTAATTTTCCGTTGGTATTACATGCATAAAGATGTCTGACACAACTAATTTGTCTTGTGACTTCTTTTTCTTTTCAATTTGAGATTTTAAAATGGGTCATTTTAAAGTAGATTGACATGAAAAATGTTATCACAGAGTCTGTGAATACCTGGGGGAAAAGAAGACCTAACAAATATTGAGCATTTATTATGCACCAAATTCTCTACATAAAGTACAGTATTTAATCCAAAAACAGTCTTATAATGCATACAGTACCATCCTCATTTTGACGTAAAAAAAAAAAACTTAAAGAGGCAAATAAATTAACCTATCTGCAAATAGCAGGGTTCAAACTCAAGATGAGCATTCTCTTCTTTGTTTTATACTGGGATATTTCAAACTATGTTTCTGTTTGTAAATTCTCATTATAATTATGTTCTAATTAGCTTGCATGAATTATAATTGGGAGAGAAAACACACAAGATATTAAAATATTTTCAAATTGAGTCATGATCAATGCCAGAAGATAGCAATGAAATTCATAAAACTTTAGGCTGACAAACTTCTCACCAAGTTAGCTTTTGTCAATGCCTAGCTACTCCACTCCTAAACACTTGTATTTCCAATCCACGTATTTATATAACTAGTTCATGAAAGCCAAAGTATGACTTTGAATATATCCTACCTGAATTTAGAGACAATCTCAACATAGATTTGGCTCACTGAACACTAATGACCAAAGACCAGAAGAGTTGTGGGATGACATCAAGAACATATACATGAAGAAAACAAAAGTCATTAAAAAGACAGGAGAGAAAGAAAAGACCAAAAAGGATGTCAGGAGAGACTCTGAAACTTGCTCTTGAATGCAGAGTAGCTAAAGCAAATGGAAGAAATGAAGTAAAAGAGCTGAACAGAAGATTTCAAAGGGCAGCTCGATGAGACAAAGTATTGCAATGAAATGTGCAAAGATCTGGAGTCAGAAACCCAAAAGAAAAGAACATTCTTGGCATTTCTCAAGCTCGAAAGAAGTAAATAAAAAATTCAAGCCTCAAGTTGCAATACTGAAGGATTCTATGGGCAAAAAACTGAATGATGCAGGAAGCATCAATAGAAGATGGAAAGAATAAACAGAATCACTGTACCAAAAAGAATTGTTGATGTTCAACCATTTCAGGAGGTGGTACATGATCAAGAACCTATGGTACTGAACAAAGAAGTCAAAGCTGCACTGAAGGCATTGGTGAAAAACAAGGCTCCAGGAATTGAAGGAACACCAGCTGAGATACTTCAACGAAAAGATGCAACGATGGAATTGTTTACTCATCTAAGTCAAGAAATTTGGAGGACAGCTACCTGGCCAACTGATTGGAAGAGATCCATATTAGTGCCCATTCCAAAGAAAAGCGATATAATAGAATGCTGAAATTATCAAACAATATCAAAAATATCACATGTAAGCAAAATTTTGCTGAAGATAATTCAAAAACTGCTGCAGCCATACATCCACAAGGAACTACCAGAAAATTCAAGCAAGATTCAGCAGAGGACATGGAATGAGGGACATTGCTAATGTCAGATGGATCTCGGCTGAAAGCAGAGAATACCAGAAAGATGTGTACCTGTGTTTTTTGAGTATGCAAAGGCCTTTGACTGTGTGGATCATAACAAATTATGGATAACATTGCAAAGAATGAGAATTCCAGAATGCTTAATTGTGCTTACACAGAACTTCTACATAGACCAAGAGGCAATCTCTTACTGTGAGATAATCTTTACATCTTAAACCTTAAACCAAAAATATCCCCAGATTCAACTGGTCCCAACCCACCTGGAGCAAAGGAGAATGAAGAACGCCAAAGACAGAAGGAAAGTACTAGCCCAAGTGACAGAAAGGTCCACGTAAACCAGAGACTCCATCAGCCTGAGACCAGAAGAACTAGATGGTGCCCGGCTACCACCAATGACCACCCTGACAGGGAACACAACAGAGAGTCCCTGATGGAGCAGGAGAAAAGTGGGGTACAGAACTCAAATTCTAGTAAAAAGATCAGACTTAATATTCTGCCTGAGACTGGAGGGACCCCAGAAGACATGGCCCTGGACTCTCTGTTAGCCCAGAACTGAAATCATTCCCGAAGCCAGCTCTTCAGACAAAGATTAGACTGGACTATAAGACATAAAATGATACTCGTGAAGAGTGTGCTTCTTAGCTCAAGTAAATACATGAGACTAAATGGGCAGCTCCTGACCAGAGGTGAGACGAGATGGCAGAAAGGGACAGGAGCTGGTTGAACGGACATGGGAAATCCGAGGTGGAAAGGAGGAGTGTGCTATCACATTATAGGGAGAGCAGCTAGGGTCATATAATACACAATGTGTATATAAATTTTTGTATGAGAAACTGACTTGAACTGTAAACTGTCACTTAAAGCACAATAAAAAAAAAAAAAAATCCCCTGAAAACCAAAAAATAGCTTACCTAGTAAAGAATGTCTGCCTTGAGCATTGTGCTCTTTTAAGATCTGTATATATGGGATCAAACTGATAACAGTAACTTGAAAGATTACATAGAAAACTTAGGGGACAGTGAACTTATGTTGATGGGAGAGGAACAACTTGGGAAAGGAGGGTGATAATGGTTGCATAACTCAAAGAATGCATGTAATTAATGTCACTGAATTGTACGTGTAGAAATTGTTGAATTGGTATATGTTCTGCTGTGTATATTTCAACAACAAAAATAAATTATAAAAAATGAGGCAATATTTTGGACAGAACAAGGGAGTACTGTGTGGTTTAAAATTGGAAAAGGTGTGCGTCAGGGTTGTAGCCTTTCATTACACTTATTCAGTCTGTATGCTGGGCAAATAATCCGAGAAGCTGGACTGTATGAAGAACGGGGCATCAGGATTGGAGGAAGGCTTATTCACAACCGGTGATATGCAGATGACACAAGCTTACTTGCTATAAGCAAAGAGAACTTGAAGCACTTACTGATGAAGATCAAAGACTCCAGCCTTCAGTATGGATTGCACCTCAACATAAAGAAAACAAAAATCCTCACAACTGGACCAATGAGCAATATCATGATAATTGGAGAAAATATTGAAGTTGTTGAGGATTTCATCTTACTAGGATCAACAATCAATGTGCATGGAAGCAGCAGTCAAGAAATCAAATGACATATTGCATTTGGCAAATATGCTGTAAAGACGTCTTTAAAATCTTAAAAAGCAAAGATGTCACTTTGAGACTCAAGTGAGCCTGACCCAAGCCATGGTATTTTCAATCTCCTCATGTGCATGAGAAAGCTGGACAGTGAATAAGGAAGACTGAATAAAAATCAATGCCTTTGAATTATGATGTTGGTGAAGAATATTGAATATACCATGGACTGCCAGAAGAAGGAACAAATCTGTCCTGAAGGAAGCAGCCAAAATGTTCCTTAAGAAGCCAGAATGGCAAGACTTTGTCTCGCTTACTTTGGGCACATTATCAGGAAGGACAAATCCCTGGAGAACACTATGCTTGGTAAAGTTGAGGGTCAGCACAAAAGAGGAAGATGCTCAACGAGATGGACAGACATAGTGGTACAACAATGGGCTCAAACATACCTACTGTTGTATGTGGATGGCATAAGACCGGGAAACATTTCTTTCTGTTATACATAAGGTCGCTATGAGTAGGAGCCAACTCAAGAGCTCCAAACACCAACAACAGCTAACTGATCAAATTATATTATCACTAACAAAACGTCTTCATCCATGCACACAGAATATTCTAAATTCCTAAGTAATTGTTTAAAGAAAGATGAGATGCTACTTATTGTATACCATATTAATGAGTTGTCTTTTATGATCCTATATAAGCTGAGATGTATATTTTTTGGATCACCTATGAGGAAAAAAATCATGCTATTTTAAATAATAGCTCAGACATATTTGAAAAGTACATTGATTTTATTTTTTTAAAGCATTTGAGCAACATCAAAGCCATTGATAAACCTATTACAAATCCTTCATCTTAAAAAAAAAAAATTATTTAAGAACCTCTACCAGGCAATGCTTGGCCAATCAAAATTAAACATATGATACAACTGTATTTTTAAAGGACACAATGGCATTACTTACATTATTTCAGTTTACTCTATTTTCTGCTAGTTTGCATGTGGAGCCTCTTGGAGCCAGACACTGATTTACTGAGAGGCCCATTCAGATTTCTCTGCAACCCAGGGCCAATTCGGGAAAACAGCCTTGATGTCCTGGAGGCCAAATTCACTCCCTGAGGGCACCAAGCATTTTCCCCAGGGCGGCATTTGGCCTGACTGGCTACAGTGCCTGCTTTCAGTCATCACAATACAACATTTGGTGACTCTATTGTCATGAACCTCTTGTGCCTTTGGGAGAGAATTATAGTCTGCCTTCCAACCACATGACCCAGAGCTTCAGTCACAAAGCTGCTAATGTTGATCATATGACAAATAACTAAACCACCCTGTTAAAAGCCTTATATGAGCCTCTTCAGACAATAGAGCCAAAAAGAAGAGAGATTAGCAGGCAGAGGTCCCACCTGCTTCTCCCCCTTGCCAGTCACGGCTCCTACACGGTGTTCAGGAGACAGCCCTCAGCCACTCAGGGCAGTCTTGATGAGGGAGATACTCATGATGTTTGACTTTATTACAGCCGAGTCAAATCAAATGCACAGGCACTGCTTCCTCAGATGTCTATATTTCACTTAAACTGGGATAAAGCAAAGAAACTGGAATATTGTCTCATCATGCATTCTAAATCAGCCCGGGTAGAAAATAATGGGAGTTAATCAGATCACTGAAACTCTAATTCACTTGGTATTGATCGGGCAGATTCCTAATGGGACGGCAGACCAATTTCAAATTACAGTAAGCTGACTTGTCCTGGAATACCAATGACCAGGCTGCAGGATGAGCCAAGAAGATCGTGAGCTCTGCTCGCCTGATGCTGCTGCCTAGCTGGCAGGCATGAATGCATAATCCGATGCAGCATTTAGCTAATTAATAGGGGATTGATGAAAGGTTCGGTTTTGAAAGGAGACATCTCTCTTGAATAAACGTGGGACTGGAGCCCCATGAAGATGGGTAGGCGGGTCCTTGGGAGGTAGGTATACAGTGAAAGCTAATGGAAAGTAATGCAATTAACTCAGGCTTTTAATTACATTCATCAGTGACTTCATGGGAACCCACTGCGTACAAAATTGACTCCTTAACTCTTTGCCAGCCTCATGTTTCTGACTCGTACTTAACTCAAACAGCAACTTGAAGAAATAGATACAGGCACATTTATACCAGTTTTCCCCATGGCTAGAAGTTTTTTTGGTATGGAAAAATAAAGAGAAGGAGCAAAAGGGGCAGAGGAGAAAGGAAGGGAGAAAGAGGGGCAGAGTGGGTAATAGGTAATAACGAGTATTTTTAGAAGGAGAAGTGAGCTGGGAACTGTTTTCGCTAAGACTTGGTTGTTAGTTTATACTTTCTAACACTTTAGACTATTAAACCTCGACGTGTGAAAAAACAACCAGTGCGTTTACAAGTAGTGAAAGTATGCTAAAGACCTAACTGATGTATTTTTTATATTTTAGAAAATAATCTGCTAACTATCAGGTAAAATACTCAAATAGATGAATTTGTTTTCACTGGCAATAACTTGTGCCTTCTTTAACCATCTTTCCCTCTCTCACGTGTGTCTGTGTGCATTTTTGTGGTGTGTGTGTGTGTGTGTATGTGTGTGCCTGTGCATGTGCCTGGCTGCCTGGCTCCCTTTCTCTTCGTAAAAGCACAGAAGTCCCAGCAGCAGGAGGACATCAGATAGAACGAACCTAAGATCAACAGTTCGTAGTAAGTCACAGACTCTAAGCTTGGTGCAGGCAGATGGGCCCCAGCTTCTTCGCAAAGAAAAGAAAGCCAGAGTGTTTTCATGCAGGGCCCTTTTCATCTTATTTTTCAGTCTCCCAATATTACTCCTCTGGTAACTTGCTTTAGGAGGTAGACAGTGAAACCTGACTTTTATTGCAGTTAGTGCTAAACTAAAAGCTAACACTCAGTGTTTTAAGGACTTTTCCATGTATTAAGTGAATGTATTATTGTCTCATTTTACGGAAGAGAAAAGTGAGATGCAAATAAGTTAATTAATTTGCCCAAGTTCATATGTCTCGTGAGTCAAGGAACCAGTATTCAAACCTACTCCAGACTCCACTGTACTTATCAGTATACTGTCTGGGTTGAGCTGCAATGAGCAAGTGGAGAGGAAAAGGGAGTTTAAGAGTGGACTATTGTTAGTGATAATAGTAGTTGAGATCTGATCAGTTTAATTATTTTTTTTTAATATTTTACTGCGATTTTGGAGAAAATTTACCTAGAAAATTAGGTTCTCATTTTACAATTTCTATACTTATTTTGGTTACACTTTTCACAGTGTGTCAGCATTCTCATTATTTCCATTCTGGTTGTTCTGTTTCTATTAATCTAGCTTCCTTGTCCCCCTCTTACCTTCTTCTTTTTGGTTTACAGTGAATGTTGACCGTTAGATCTCATTTAGATGATTGTTTAGAGGAGCACAATACTCATGGGTGATAATATTTATTTTATGAGCTACTGTCTTTTGGCTGATAGGTGACCACTGGGAGTGGTTTGAGTTCCAAATTTAAAGGATATCCCAGGGTGATAGTCTCAGGGGTTCCTCTAGCATGTGCCAGTCCAGTAACTCTGGCCTTTTTTAGAAAATTGAATTTTCTTCTATATTTTTCTCGCATTCTATCTGGGTCCTTCTTTTGTGTCCCTGGTTGGAATGGTCATAGTGGTAGCCAAGCATCATCTAATTCTTCTGTTCTCAAGGTAGGTGAGGCCATGGTCCATGTAGACTATTAGTCCTATGGCCTAGCTTCTTCTTTGAGTCTTTGGTTTCCTTCTTTCTGTTTTGCTCCAGATGTGCGGACACCAATAGTTGTAGCTTAGATGGCTGCTCACAAGCTTTTGAGACCCCAGATGCTACTCACCAAACTGGGATGTAGAACTTTACCTTTATGAGCTAAGTTATGCCAACTGACTGAGTTGCTCCCTGAGACTATGATCCTAAGCTTTCAAACCCAGTAACCCAATCCTATGAGGGGTTTGGTTATGTCTAGGAAGTATCTATAACTGTGCTCCCTAGGTGCTTTATTTTATATATAAATATATATATGTAGCACACACAAACATGTACATACACTTGCCTACAGAAACACTTATACATGCATACCTGTATGTTCATATGTGCTTACCTATACATATATAACCACATATATCTACCTATGGAAACATAGGAGCCCTGATAGTGCAGTGGTTAAGAGTGCAGATGCTAACTAAAAGGTTGGCAGATCGAATCCACTAGCTGCTCCATGGAAACCCTATGGGGCAGTTCTACTCTGTCCTATAGGGTCGCAAATAATCCGAGAAGTTGGACTCTACGAAGAAGAATGGAGCATCAGGATTGGAGGAAGACTCATTAACAACGTGCATTATGCAGATGACACAACCTTGCTTGCTGGAAGTGAAGAGGACTTGAAGCACTTACTGATGAAGATCAAAGACCACAGCCTTCAGTGTGGATTGCACCTCAACATAAAGAAAACAAAAATCCCCACAACTGGACCAATAAGCAACATCATGATAAACGGAGAAAAGATGGAAGTTGTCGAGTATTTCATTTTACTTGGATCCACAATCAACATTCATGGAAGCAGCAGTCAAGAAATCAAAAGATGCATTGCACTGGGCAAATCTGATGCAAAAGACCTCTTTAAAGTGTTCAGAAGCAAAGATGTCACCTTGAAGACTAAGGTGCGCCTGACCCAAGCCATGGTATTTTTAATTGTCTCATATGCATGTGAAAGCTGGGAAATGAGTAAGGAAGACCAAAGAAGAATTGACACCTTAGAATTGTGTTGGTGAAAAATATTGAATATAACATGGACTGCCAAAAGAACGGACAAATCTGTCTTGGAAGAAGTACAGCCAGGATGCTCCTTAGAAGCAAGGATGGCAAGACTTCATCTCACATACTTTGGACATGTTATCAGGAGGGATCAGCCCTGGAGAAGGACATCATGCTTGGTAAAGTAAAAGGTCAGCAAAAAAGAGGAAGACCGTCATTGCGATGGATTGACACAGTGGTTGCAACAATGGGCTTAAGTATAACGATTGTGAAAATGGTGCAGGAACTGGCAGTGTTTCCTTCTGTTATACATAGGGTCACCATCAGTGGGAACTGACTCAACCGCACATAACAACAACAACATGAGTCAGCATTGACTCAACTTCAACCGGTTTGGTTTTTGAGTTATGTAAACACCCATATTTTTTTGGTTGTTATTACTGTTGTTGCAAAATTGTATACATTGTGTCTTTACCAAAATAATCCCTTATTCTTGTGTACTTCTTAGGGTCTTAATATACCTTGGTTAAGTTGTGCTGACTTCCCTCATATTGGATATTGCCCTTCCCATCACCATAAATAACAAGTGTCTACTATCTACTGCTAACCAAAAGGCTGGCATTTCAAGTCCACCAGCTGCTCCTTGGAAACCCTATGGCGCAGTTCTACTCTGTCCTGTAGGGTCACTAGGTATGAGTCAGAATCAACTCCGTGGTAACAGGTTATCGTACTATCTAGAAAGTGATACACCCCCTCCCTCCCATCCCTGGTAACCATCAAAGAATGTTGCTTTCTGTATGTGTACCTTTTCTTGTCTTTTTATAATGGTGAGATCATACAGTGCTTGTCCTTTTGTGATTGACTTATTTCACTCAACATAATGACCCCCGGATTCATCTGTGTTATAGTATATTCTGAGAACACATTATTATTCTTTATGGCTGCATAGTATTCCATTGTGTGTATGTACCACAGTTTGTTTATCTGTTCATCTCTTGATGGGAAATTAGGTTGTTTCCATCTTTTTGCTATTATGAATAATGCTGCAATGAACATTTGTTGTTGTTATTAGGTGCTGCCAAGTCAGTTCCAACTCATAGTGACCATATGTACAGCAGAAGAAAACACTGCCCAGTCCTATGCCATCCTCACAAAGTTGCTGTGTTTGAGCCCATTGTTGCAGCCACTGTGTCAATTCATCTTGTTGATGGTCTTCCTTTTTTTCTCTGACTTTACCAACCATTGTGTCCTTCTCAAGGACTGCTCCCTCCTGATAACATGTCCAAAGTACTTGAGATGAAGTTTTGCCATCCTCACTTCTAAGGAGTATTCTGGCTGTACTTCTTCCAAGGCAGATTTGTTGATTTTTCTGACAGTTCATGGTATATTCAATATTCTTCACCAACACCATAATTCAAAGGCATCAGTTCTTTTTTGGTCTTCCTTAATTCATTGTCCAGCTTTCACATGCATATGAGGCAATTGAAAACACCATGACTTGGGTCAAACACATCTTAGTCCTCAAAGTGGCATCGTTGTTTTCTTTTTTTTTTTTTTAACACTTTGAAGAGGTCTTTTGGAGCAGATTTGTACAATGCAACATGTCGTTTAATGTCTTGACTGCTGTTTCCATGAACGTTGATTGTGGATCCAAGTAAAACGAAATCCTTGACAACTTCAATCTTTTCTCCGTTTATCATAATGTTGCTTATTGGTCTAGTTGTGAGGATTTTGTTTTGCTTATGTTGTGGTGTAATCCATACTGAAGACCGTGGTCTTTGATCTTCATCAGTTAAGGACTTCAAGTACTCTTCGATTTCAGCAAGCCAGCTTTTGTCATCTGCATAACACAGGTTGTTAATGAGTCTTCCTCCAATCCTGATACCCCGTTCTCCTTCATATAGGCCAGCTTCTCAGTTTATTTGCTCAGCATACAGATTGAATAAGTATGGTAAAAGGCTGCAACCCTGATACACAGCTTTTCTACATTCATAAGGTTTTCACTGGCCAAATTTTTTAGAAGTAGATAGCCAGGTCCTTCTTCCTAGTTTGTCTTAGTCTAGAAGCTCTGTTGAAACCTTTCCTCCATTGGGTGACCCTGCTGATATTTGAAATACTGGTTGCATAGCTTCCAGCATCACTGCAACGCATAAGCCACCACAGTGGCACAAACTGACAGATGAGTGGTGGCAACGTACATAGGTGTGCATGTATCTATTTGTGTCAGTGGTTTTAATTCTCTAGGGTTTCCCAATATCAAAACGTATGACACAGCTACAGTAATCAAGACAGTATAGTACTAGTAGGCAGTATTCTCAAAAAGATAGACATTAGGTCAGTGGCATGAAATTGAGAGTCCAGAAATAAACCCTTACATTTAAGGCCAAGTGATAAAACTCTTAGAAGAAAACAGGTTTGCCTTCTTTGTGACCTTGAATCAGGCAATGGCTTCCGAGATATGTTACTAAAAGCACTAGATAAATTGGACTTCTTCAAAATTAAAAACTTTTGTACTTCAAAGGATACCATAAAGAAAACGAAAAGACAACCCACAGAATAGGGAAATATATTTGCCAATAATATATCTTATAAGGGACCACTATGTAAAGAACTCTTACAACTCAGTAATAAAAGGATAAATAACCAATTTTAAAAGGGGAAACTGATCTGAATAGATATTTATCCAACGAAAATATACAAAAGGCTAACACCATTAAAAAAAAAAAAAAAAAGGATTGCTGGATCATAGGTTATTTCTATTTCTAGCCTTTTGAGAAAATGTCATAATGTTTTTCCATAGTGGTTGAACAAATTTATAATCCCACCAGTAGTGGAGCAGGGTTCCAATTTCCCTGCAACCTCACCAGCATTTGTTGTTTTCTGTTTTTTTGATCGGTGCCATTTTTGCAGGGGTGAGATGGTATCTCATCATAGTTTGATTTACATCCATTTGATGGCTAATGATTGCGAGCATCTTTTCATGTGTTTGTTAGCCATATAAATGTCATTTTTGGTGAAGTGTTTGTTCATATCCTTTGCCCATTTTTTAATTGGGTTGTCTGTCTTTTTGTTGTTGAGCTGTTGAAGTTTTCTATATATCTTAGAGGTTATATATACCCTTATCAGATATATCATTCTGAAAGATTTTTTCCCCATCTACGTTCTCTTTTTACTCTGTTCATAAAAGTTTTTTGATGAGTTTAAAAACCAAAACCAAATCTGTTGCCATTGAGTTGATTCTGACTCATAGCAACCCTTTCAGGACAGAGTAGAGCTGCCTCATAGGGTTTCCAAGGAATGACTGGTGGATTCAAACTGCCAATCTTTTAGTTAGCAGCTCTTAACCACTGTGTCACCAGGGCTCCTTGATGAGTTTAAGAAGTATTCAATTTTTAGGAGGTCTGAGTTATCTAACTGGTCTTCTGTTGCTCATGGATTTGTAGTTGTGTTTGGTAATCTATTCTTGAAAAAAATTAGGTCCTACAGTTTTGTCCCTATATTATCTTCCAGGAACTTTATAGTTTTGGCTTTAACATTTAGGTCTTTGATCCATTTTGAGTTAATTTTTGTGGATGGTGTTAGGGATGGATCCTGTTTCATTTTTCTGCCAAAAAAAAAAAAAAAAATCTGTCTTGTTTCTTGCACTTATGTTTTATAGTTTTCATTTTATAGGTCTTTTACAACCTTGGTTAGGTTTATTCCTAGGTATTTCATCCTTTTGAGGGCTATTGTAAAGTTTTTTTAATTTCCTTTTTGGAGTTCTCCTTGTTAGTGTAGAGGAATCAAACTGATTTTTGTGTGTTGATCCTGTACCCTGTCGCTTTGCTGAATCCTTCTATTAGCTCCAGTACCTTTCTTGTGTAGTCTCTGGGATTTTCTATGTAAAGAAGCATATCATCTGCGAATAAAGATAGTTTTACTTCTTCCTTTCCAATCTGGATACCTTTTACTTCCCTTTTTTGTGTTATTGCTCTGGCTAGGACTTCCAGTACAATATTAAATAAAAGTGGTGATAGTAGGCATCCTTGTCTTGTGCCCGTTATCAAGGGGAAGGCTCTCAGTCTTTCTAAAAGGAGAATAATATTGGCTGTCAGTTCTGCATGTATACCCTTAATTATGTTGAGGAATTTCCCTTTTACTCCTATTTTCTGAGAATTTTTATCAGGAAAGGTTGTTGGATTTATCAAATGCCTGTTCTGGATTGATTGAGATGATCATATGATTCTTCTCCTTTGTTTTATTTATGGGGTAAATTACATTAATTGATTTTTCTGATGTTAAACCATCCTTGCATTCCTGGTATGAGTCTCACCTGATCATGATGTATGATTTTTTTTTTTTTTTTTTGATATGCTGTTGAATTCTGCTGGCTGGAATTTTTTTGTTGAAAATCTTTGCATCTATATTCATGAGGAATATTGGTCTGTAATTTTCTTTTCTTTTCTTTTTTTTTTTTTGTATGGTATCTACCTGGTTTTGGTATCAGGGTGATGATGGCTTCATAGAATGAGTTGGAGAGTATTCCTTCCTTTAATATGTTTTGAAAGAGTTTGAGTGGAATTGGTGTCAGCTCTTATCTGGATGTTTGGTAAAATTCCCCAGTGAAGCCATCTGGGCTGGGAATATTTTAGGAGGGAGAAATTTTTTTTATGATATTTTCAATCTCTTCTTTTGTTATGGATCTGTTTAGATTTTCTTCTTGTAAGACATATATTTTCTTCCTCTAAGAAATAAGTCAACCTGAGCATTAATCAGACATACTCCCCTCATTAGTCAATTGCAATCCTTAATTCTAACATGGATGTCATGCATGTATACATTTCTGAATAAAACTCTGTCACAATTCCCTCAAAAAGTAGATAAGCAAACTACAGTACATTAGTATTATCTAATACTAATTGCTATTTAAATAGTAAAATTGCAGTCTTTGTGATTGTGTGAAATGTAATGTAAAATCCAAGAAGGCAGGAATTCTATCTGTGTCTTCAGGATCTATCCTTGCTCATGGGAGACACTAAGTAAACATTTGTTGAATTAATTTGTTGAATGAGTGAAATATTTATATATAATTATGTTAAATGAAAAAACTATATATGCATCCATTGATGCACCTCTGAAAGAGTTTTCCAGACAGGATGAGCAATAGATAAAATCAGAGATTGTCTAAAAGTTGGTTGTTTCAATGAGAATGTTTGATACAATATAATAAGAAGATACAGTTGTTTGATTGTTATCTTTGGCCTTTATCTTTAATATGCAATTTTTTAAATGCAAATCACAGGACTTAGGACATAATATCATACAAGGTGATATAACTTAAAGACACTCTAGTACACCTATGCAATTCAGCAATGATTTTAATAGCCATGCATATATATAGGTTAATTACTTAAATAATCATCAATAAGAGAATGATAAATTGTGGTCTACCTATAAAATTGAATATTATACAGATGTTGGAGTAACTGGATTAGGTTTACATAGAGCAACATGGATAATATTGAAAACAATGTTGATTTGTAGAATGCTATAAAGGGATCTGTAGAGTATATACCATTTATGTAAAATTTAAAAGCACTTAAAGCAATACCATTTGTTGTTCAAAATATGGACACTAAAGATTATTTTTAAATGTAACAAAATGTTATTGTGTTAAGACAGAATGGAGGGTTCTTGGGTCTATTATGTTATTCTCTGCACTTTTTAGTGTACGTGAAATACATAATACAGGTAGTCCTTGATTTATGATGTATTCGAGTTATGACAAACCACATTACAGCTGTTTTTTTGTTTTTGGTAAATCTTATTATTAGTGATATGTACTACACACAATGTTGCAGCATGTATATTGTTGGTGTTATCATTCTCAGATGTTCACTCACAGATTTTCAATGTTATGATTTATAAAGATACTGATAATAAAAGGCAATCGTAATGAAAACTAAAAAAAAAATGAGCTATTCGACTTACATCAGAACTGACTTACGACAGTGTCATCAGAGGGGAACCCCATGTAAGTCCAAGACTATCTGTGTATATAATTAAACAATTTAAATAGGAGTACTCACCCAATATTTTAAATAAATAAAATAAATTTTTTGACTTGAAAAACAGTCTGCAAATAATACAAAATTCTATTTCATCTCCAGATACTTTACTCAACTTTTTGAGTATGACCTAGAAAATATTTGTGAGGAGAAGAAAAAAAAGCTTTCTTTTTCTTTGGAGGAAATTTTGCCAAAAGTAGATTTTACAAGTCTGCACTAGCTTGCATAGAACTAATATTTCTAATAGAACTGAATAGGAACGTCAAAAGAAGTGTTTGTTAGAGAATTCAGGGTGTGGGCAGAGGTGAGAGCCAGAGCCAACCTAATCAGTTCCCCAAGGATGTAGTTCCATAACACCTGCATCAGAAGCACCTTAGGTCATTGCTAAAAACAAATTCCTAGGTCTTATCCTAGGTCTGTTTAATTACAATCACGAGGAGGGGGCTCTGATTTTAATTTTTAACAAGAATCTTCATTTTTAACAAGAACTCCCCATGTGAATCCATGCACATTAAAGTTTTGGAACCACTGAGATAAATCATCCAATAGGTTCAGGGCATGTCTCTGAAGACCTTATAAACTGGTGGTTTCCTTAAATTGGAAACCAAAACTCACTGAAAAGTCGAAGAAAATGTGTGGGGTCTTTGAAAAAGGAAAGGGACAAATTTGGTAGTAGTCTGAGGGTGGGGAAAACACAAGGCAGGCATGAAGGCTATAAACCAATTTTTCAGTCATGCAGTCATTCTAAAGACAATGTTCAGATGTTTGCTTGAAATAATACTCAACCCAAACTCACTGCTGTCGAGTCAGTTCCTACTCATAGCAACCCTATAGGACAGAGTCAAACTGCCCCATAGGGTTTCCAAGGCTGTAAATCTTTGTGGAAGCAGACTGCCACACCTTTCTCCCATGGAGGAGCTGATTTGTTTGAACTACTTACTTTTCAGTTAGCGGTCAAGCAATTAACTACTGTACCACCAGGGCTGCTTAAAATAATAGATGGAGAAATTTTCTTATATTAAGGGTACAGTGAGCCTTATCAATAAACTGGTGATTGTAGAATAAACAAAATTAAAAGTACAATGAATACTGATGCACACTGCTTAGCATGATGCTTTGTTTACACTACTTGGTCAGTACTGTACGTTGTGGTGATGGTCAGAGTCTGGCATAATAAAAGGACACTGTGGGAGCTTAGTGAAAGACACTTCCAGATCAAGGCAGGGTGGTCTGAAATCCAGGAGAAGAATTCCTGATGGTAAGACAGACATGCAAAAGAACGGGGTCTTCTTGGGTTCTTAGCTAGAGGACTATCCCAGAGTGACAAGGAAGCATTGACAAAGCTGCAAGAATGGCCGAAATAATTAGAAGCCAGTCCTACCAGGGTCTTTGACACACAGGACAGAGTAGATGAACTAATGAGCAGGTAGGAAAACTAGAAAGCAGATTCTGAAAAGGATTAAGCATTTCACCAGGCTCTGGAATGGTGCTCACCCACATCCATGGAGGGCTGCAGTCTGAGCAACTTGATCTCACTCCAAGTAGACAGGCAGACTTTGAAGAGACAACAAGGGACTTCTGGTATCAGACACTTCTGCAGTTACATCAAAGAAATCAAACATAGGACCATAGAGCAGGGAAAAGTACTATGAACACTTCATAAGATTGAATAAGATTCAATAATGCTATGTTTTTTCCATGTTTGTCATGTCTGTACCTTCACAGTGATTAAAAGTAAAACCCCAAAATGAAAAGGGACAGTGTACTTGTCTTGGAGAAAGGCAAGGAGAGAGAATTCTCCCATTTTATAGTCATCCTGAAACATGGGTGGAAGCCGCGTATGAAGGAAAAAGAATGTAGATTAAAAACCTCTGGCCCCAAGAAGGAAGTAAGAAGTGGGTTAAAACTCTTTCATTACTAAATTTTTATTTAAAAAAAAAAATTTTTGATGACGTATTTTCAGTATTGGAGTGCATGCTTACTAATTGAGTGTGTTTAAATTTTGGTTGGCAATATAGATTTTGAGAAATGTGATGTGGCAATACAAGCCAGATTATTTGTCTACCACTTACAATTATTTGTGTGCCACCACCACCAATGAGGCAAGTGGCACTTTGGTGCCACCAATCTGTGGTATGACAATATACCAATGGGAACTAGATATATAATTTATTGTAGGCACCTTTCCGTTAGGTTACATGGGGAACCTCCGGTTTTCCAAATAAGACTCAGAAAAACCAAAACAAACCCATCAGGGTTCCCTAGCTATCACACACGAAAGCCATAATTATGCCTGCAAACCTTATCTTACAGAATAAAGGGAAAAAAAGGCAAAAGTTTACATAACTAACACATCCAGGAGGCATCACCTAATAGAATGCTCAACCTACATAACAATGAGGCTCTAACTTTGGTCTGCTGAGCTTCATGCATTTCAAAAAAGACTCACCTTGAAGGTAAATTCATTAGAACCAGAATAACATACCACCTATGAGGTCCAGAGGCATAAAAAGTGGCTGGTATACCGTTATACCAATGGTAATGAAAGCGTTAAGAACAAGCCACTATTTTCCTGGCTGATTAAGATGAAGGGTGAAGGAGCGCAATATGTAAGTGAGGCAATTAAATCTCTGCAAGTAAGGCTTACAAAATATTCCGAAACTCAACTAACCACTCTGAAGGGAATTAAACAGACAAGAAAAGGCTAAGCATTCCAAAAGAAATTGAACATATGAGAAAAGACAGCAAAAGCTCTGCCTCCAGAGCAGTTCTTGAAAGGAAAACAGTCATTTATTATTATTAAATCCACTTTTATAAATTAAAGATGGACTGAGAGAGGTCATTCAAGATCACAGAGGTGGTTAAGTGGCAGATCTGGTATTTGAACTCAACTGTAACTTGACATTAGTATCTGTCCTTTTCCCTCTACACCAATACTTCCCCAAATCCAGTCATTTGTGAACCACTTTCACAGTTTTGACTGTATATACATATACTACCTACACTGTTATCTATGTAATATTTACTATAGACTGACTTTAACTCAACTCATTTTTGTATTACTTAGTCTCACATGAAGCAATGGTATATACCACATCATGGATTTGAAGCACAAGTTATATATTTTTAGATCATGTTAACAAATACCTAACTATTTAAATATGATTATTTGTCTACCACTTACAATTATTTGTGTGCCACTACCACTACTTCTGCTTGTCTATACAAGTAGCATATGTATGGGAAAAATAAAAATGACAACAACAACAACAAAAAACAGTTGCGGTCAAGACAATTCTGACTCATGGTGACCCCATGTGTATCAGAGTAGAGCTGTGCTCCATAGGGTTTTCAATGGCTGATTTTTCAGAAGTAGATCTCCACGTCTTTCTTCCAAAGCACCTCTGGATGGACTCTCACTGCCAGCATTTCAGTTAGTTGCCCAACACATTAACCACTTGTACCACCCACTGACTCCTCAATAATAACGTTGTTGTTGTTATGTGCTGTGGAGTTGATTCTGACTCATAACAACCCTATAAGACAGAGTAGAACTGTCCCATAGAATTTCCTAGGCTTCAATCTTTAGGTAAAAAGATCACCAGACCTGTCATCCGAGGTGCCTCTGGGTGGGTTTGAACCGCCATCCTTTTGGCTAGCAGTTGAGCACTTAACTGTTTGCATCACCCAGGGACTTTGGAAATAAAATTAGTATTAAACTGAAAATGTGTGTTTTACTATCCTTGAGAAATTTAGAAGGAATCAGGGATATTGGAGCATAAAATGACAAAGAAATGTTGGAGACTGAGACAGATGGAGAAGGAAGTAGTGAGGAGATGGAAAAGGAGTGAGGGAAACGAGAATGCAAGGAGGCCTTTGGTAGAACTTGAAAGTTCCTAACTTTGCAGTAGAAGATAAAACAGAAGAAAATAATTTCATAACCAATGTGTTTAAGAAGATAAAAAATGTATATTTTCACTTTATAGATTTAGGATGATGAGAACGTTTTTTTTCCCTAACACAAGGGTTAGGAAATGCCCTTGTTCAAAGTATTTACTGATGACCAATTTCAGATCTTCTTAGCAAATCAGACTGAGAAACTGAGGTTTATAGGTAAACCTAAACCAGTTGCCGATGAGTTGATTCTGATTCATGGCGACCCCATGGGTATCAGAGTAGAACTGTGCTCCACAGGATTTTCAATAGCTGATTTTTCAGAAGTAGATCTCCAGTCTTTTCTTCTGAGGTGTCTCTGCGTGAACTCACACCTCCAACCTTTCAGTTAGCAGCTGAGCCCATCAACTCTCTGTACCACCCAGGGATAAGTCAGCCTAGAAATTTCTTTGTAACTCTTGTTAATGTACCTAAAGATGGTACACTTTAAAAGACATCGATTGCTTTTTCCGAGCTTAAATTACTGCAGCAAGTATTCTTATGGAGCTCTGGTGGCACAGTGGTTAAGAGCTCAGCTGCTAACCAAAAGTTTGGCAGTTTAAATCCACCAGCCGCTCCTTTGAAACCCTAAGGGGCAATTCTACTCTGTCCTATAGGGTGGTTATGAGTCAGAATCAACTTGACGGCACACAACAACAACAACATTATATTTGGGGAGTCACTAGGTGGTGTAAGTGGTTAATGTGCTGGGCTGCTAACTGAAAGGTTGGCAGTAGGAGTCTAGCCAGAGGTGCTTAGGAAGAAAGTCCTGGAGGTCTACTTCCCCCCTGCCTGTTCTATACAGTAGAAGATTTTCTTATGCTCTTCACAGCACAGGCACTAAGGGTTTTCTCCTTTTTTTCCTTATTGTACAAATTGTAGATTGATTAACAGAAAGCAAACACTAGAGCACTATTACCTTGACTTTTAGCAATAAGCTAAAATGATCACCTTCCTTGTTCTCCAGCCACTGCCACTGCACAATTCACTCTCACCCCTAAGCTCCAATATTTAAGATCCATACAACTTGAGGCTAATTTATAAATATTTACAGTTAGTTAAATGGATTACTGGGTAGTATGCAATATTAGTAACATGATATTTGAGCACCAAGAGAGAAACTAACTCCATGATTGTTGTAAATGTGTTTTGATGAGACTCAGCATGAACATTACCACTTGAGTAGGAAACAGTACCAGAAGAATGAGCTAAAGGAAGAGGCTTAGAGGTTTATCAGTGCTGAAGTATCCTAATTCCTTATTTCAAAATCCTGGATATAAAGAAACCAAAAACTCGTTACTGTTGAGTCGATTCTGACTCATGGTCATCCCATGTGTTACAGAGTAGAACTGCTCCATAGGGTTTTCTTGATTGTAATTTTTAAGAAAGCAGATCAGCAGGCCTTTCTTCTAGGGCACCGCTAGGTGGGTTCGAATTGCTACCTTTTTGGCTAGTTGTTGTTGTTACGTGCCGTCTAGTCAGTTCCTACTCACAGTGACCCTATGTAAAGCAGAGCAAAACGCTGCCTGGTCTTGCACCATGCCTACAATCGTTGTTATGCTTGAGCCCATTGTTGCAGCAACTGTGTCAATCCATCTCACTGAGGGTCTTCCTCTTTTTCGCTGACCCTCTACTTTATCAAGCATGATGTCCTTCTCCAGGGACTGATTCCTCCTGACAATATGTCCAAAGTATGTGAGATCTAGTCTCGCCATCCTTGTTTCTAATAAACATTCTGGATGTACTTCTTCCAAGACAGATTTGTTCATGCTTTTGGCAGTCCATGGTATAGTCAATATTCTTCGCCAACACCATAATTCAAAGGCATCAATTCTTCTTTGGTCTTCCTTATTCATCGTCCAGCTTTTCCATGCATATGATGCAATTGAAAACACCACGGCTTGGGTCAGGTGCACCTTAGTCTTCAAGGTGGCATCTTTGCTTTTCAACACTTTAAAGAAGTCTTTTGCAGCAGGTTTGCTCAATGCAATGTGTCTTTTGATTTCTTGACGGATGCTTCCATGGGTGTTGATTGTGGATCCAAGTAAAATGAAATCCTTGACAACTTCAATCTTTTCTCCGTTTACCATGATGTTGCTTATTGGTCCAGTTGTGAGGAATTTTGTTCTCTTTATGTTGAGGTATAATCCATAACTGAAGGCTGTGGTCTTTGATCTTCATCAGTAAGCGCTTCAAGTCCTCCTCACTTTCAGCAAGCAAGGTTTTGTCATCTACATAACGCAGGTTGTTAATGAGTTTTCCTCCAATCCTGATGCACCATTCTTCTTCATATAGTCCAGCTTCTCGGATTATTTGCTCAGCATACAGACTGAATAAGTATAATGAAAGGATACAACCCTGACACACACATTTCCTGACTTTAAACCACACATTATCCCCTTGTTCTGTACTAACAATTGCCTCTTGGTCTATGTACAGGTTCCTCATGAGCACGATTAAGTGTTCTGGAATTCCCATTCTTCGCAATGTTACCCATAATTTGTTATGATCCACACAGCCGAATGCCTTTGCATAGTCAATAAAATACGGGTAAACATCTTTCTGGTATTCTCTGTTTCAGCCAAGGTCCATCTGACATCAGCAACGATATCCCTGGTTCCATGTCCTCTTCTTAATCCAGTCTGATTTTCTGGCAGTTCCCTGTCAATATACTGCTGCAGCTGCTTTTGAATCTTCAGCAAAATTTTACCTGCGTGTGATATTAATGATATTGTTTGATAATTTCTGCATTAGGTTGGATCACCTTTCTTGGGAATAGGCATAAATATGGATCTCTTCCAGTTGGCCAGGTAGCTGTCTTCCAAATTTCTTGGCATAGACAAGTGAGCACTTCCAGCACTGCATCCGTTTGTTGAAACATCTCAATTGATAGTCCGTCAATTCCTGAAGGCTTGTTTTTCACCTATGTGAATGGTTAGTCAAGTGCAAACTTTTTGCACCATCCAGGGACCTTTTGATATAAGGAAGGAATTTAGAAATAAATACATATACTGGAATTTCCTTTATCTCTATAATGGGGGAGGGGTAGAAGGGAAAATTGGTACATCACTTCCTGCACACACTGCCTGAAATGAATATAATTGGCTAACTTGGTTATGAAGAATCGGAGTTAAGTGATAGAGAGTTTAATCTGAGACCACTAACAGACCCTGGAATGCTTTAGTGAGTAGGTGTTTAAAAATCAAAAATAGATTGTAAAGATACATTATAAATCAAAATTCAAAGACATTATCATGAAGGTACACTTGGCACCTATTTGCCAATTACTAACTATTGCGCGATATCAGTCAGAAGTCAAGTGAAACGCTGCCTTAAGTGAATGTGTACTTAGGGTCAAATGTTTTTTCTAGGGCGCATTCACTTGTGTTTCTACTGCTTCTTCAGTGTCTTTCAGTCTTTCTCCTGCTCCAGCCAGTGGCTTCAACTTTCCAGAAAGATGAATTCCTCATTGCCTTGGGCTTGCTTAATCACTAAGTAGTGTTCATTATTCTCACTCCAAATGAAAAGGGATCCAGTGGAAAAGAAAGACACTGCTCCCCTTCATCCCCTTTGCTGTTTCTCTTTCTGAAAGGAAAGTAAAACGATTACATTCACACAGTATGTTTCTTTATCAACAGTATGAACCTATATAACTGTCTTCCCACTTATTAGAAAAGGATTTCTCTCCACTTGACTGCCTCTCACTTTATTCTTTTTTCATTTTTTTATTTCAGGGAAACTCACTACATACTTTTTCATGTCTTTCTGATCAATACATTCTTTCACGGGGTTTACTATGAACTACCACTGCCAATGATCTGTTGAATTGGTTCTCTAACTGCTTTCCAAAAAGACCAGTGTCTCTTCCAAAACAAATTCTTTTAAAACATTTGAACATCTACTAACAATAATAGGGGTTTTGAAAAGCCCTAAAGAGATTTCATCAGCTGACACATAGATGCTGGAGTAAAAGATGAAGCAATAATATCAACAGGCCCAATAATTCATTTCTTCAGTAAGAAACTATTTGTTAAAGAAATAATGTAAAATGGTAGAGATAATTTTCATAGAACAAACTCTCCCTGAGGGCAGGCCAGTAAGTCAACTTCAGTAGGCAATGCCTGTTATTTATTATGGTTTTCTTGCTGTTTTAAGTGTATATCAGAAATTGTTCTTTTATCTCATACTTTCCAAGTAATTTTTGCAAGCTGTTTACCATGTGTAAGTTTTCTTCATTTCTTTACTACATATTTGCATTCTCACATTTTTGTTGCAATTAAACAGAGAAATTGAAGTGTGACCTTAATTGCATTTATCTAGAAAGTAAACTCTGTTCACCACAATAATCCCCCAGCACCTAAACAAGGCCTGGTACTTTGTCTTATTTATCTAGTGTTACTACTACAAAATAGAAATATAGGCAGTCTCAGGGTTATGAATGAGATCCGTTCCTGAGTGTGTTTTAATAATTTGTAGGTAAGTCAGAACAGGTGCATAGAGTTCTTATTTAGACTTACTTAAGTGCAAGAAAGGGCTCGAAGAATTTTCAGTGATTTAAAAGCTGCACAGGCAACAAGTGAAGGTGATTATGATGAATTTGTTGAGAGTAGGTGTTGGTTCAATAGTTTCAAAGTGAGGATAAATTTACATAATATTAAATGGCAATATACAAATTGTCCATAAGTCAGACTTTTGTAGCCCAGGGAGTGCCTGTACCACAAGTGGATGGCTTTAATGAACAGAAATTTTCTCACAGTTTAGGAGGCTAGAAGTCCAAATTCAGGGTGCCAGCTCTAGGGGAAGGCTCTCTCTCTCTCTTTCTGTATGCTCTGGGGGAGGGTCCTTGTCTCTTTTTAGTTTTTATTCCTAGGTTCCTTGACAATTATGTGGCGTGTATCTTCCCCTCTGTTCATATTTTCTTGCTTGAGCTGAATCTGCTCTTTTATATCTCAGAAGAGATTGACTTAAGACACACCTTACACTAATATTGCCTCATTAACATAACAAAGGAAACTCATTCCCAAATGGAATTATAACCACAGGTACAACAAAACCAAGCTAAACCCTCTGTCGTCGAGTCAGTTCTGACTCATAGCAGGACAAAGTAGAACTGCCCCAGAGGGTTTCCAAGGAACAACTGGTGGATTCGAACTGCTGACTTTTCAGTTAGTAGCCGAGCTCTTAACCACTGTGCCAATAGGGCTCCACTATAGGTATAGGGATTAGGATTTACAACACATATTTTTTGAGACACAATCCAATCTATAACATGTCTGGTGAATAAATTAGTGAATTGTGCAAACACTTGCATACTGGGGCATGAGTAGGAGGAGCAATGGTATTGTGTCCATGAAGATAAGTCAGAACCATGATTTCAGCTAGGCAAGGAGAGTTTGGAAATCATGCTGATCTTGATAGATGATCCAGGAAGGCTAGCTAAAGCAGGAAAGAGCCAACAGGTTAAGATAAGCAAGCAGGTAAGGAGCCCATAAAGTCAAATAACAGCTAACACCGAGCACAGGCTTACTCTATGCCCAGAACTGTTCTAAGCCTTATATGTATTAACTCATTAAGTCCTCACCGCAACCTATGAAATGCTGTTGTTGTTGTTAGGTGCCGTCAAGTTGGTTCCGACTCATAGCGACCCTACATACAACACGACAAAACATTGCCTGGTCCTGTGCCATCCTCACAATCGTTGCTATGTTTGAGCCCATTGCTGGAGCCACTGTGTCAATCCATCGCGTTGAGGGTCTTCCTATTTTTCAATGACCTTCTACTTTACCAGTCATGATGTACTTCTCCAGTGACTGGTCCCTTCTGTTAACATGTCCAAAGTATGTAAGATGAAGGCTCAACATCCTTCTTTCTAAGGAGCATGCTGGCTGTACGTCTTCCAAGACAGATTTGTTTGTTCTTCTGGCAGTCCATGATATATTCATTCTTCACAAACACCATAATTCAAATGCATCAATTCTTCTTCAGTCTTCCTTATTCATTGTCCAGCTTTCACATACATATGAGGCAATTGAAAATACCATGATTTGGATCAGGCACACCTTAGTCCTCAAAGTGACATCTTTGCTTTTGAACACTTTAAAGAGGTCTTTTGCGGCCGATTTGCCCAATGCAATGCATCATTTGACTTCTTGACTGCTGCTTCCATGGGTGTTGATAATGGATCCAAGTAAAATAAAATTCTTGACAACTTCAATATTTTCTTCTTTTGTCATGATGTTGTTTATTGGTGCAGTTGTGAGGATTTTTGTTTTCTTTATGTTGAGGTGTAACCTATACTGAAGGTTGTAGTATTTGATCTTCATCAAAGATAGTTATTATTATTTATAAATATGAAAACTGAGGTGCAGAGAAGTTAAGTAACTTTCCTAAAGGACAGGATTTAAACACAGGTAGTTCCTTACCCATATGCTATAGTGCAAGAGAAGGACAAACAAGCAGGCTTCAACTCAAAATTCTAGGTCATTCGATAAAAATGTCTGCTCTGTCATTTGACCTGTGTTATTAGGGAAGCACTGAACTCACAGTAATGTATTTTAATCTGAAGGTCAAATATCTTCAAGAGAATTCTGCCTGTGATGAAGGTATCAATAGGTAACCTCACAATATCCCAAAACATGCAGATAGTAAGAACATTACTGGACTGTCTATTCAGGCTATTATTGTCCAGTCTCTCTCTTCTGAAGTATGAGTTATGAATGAGTTAATACTGCTTTTGTCAACAGCACCAACCAGTAGTGTGTTTTTCAAAAGCCAGACTCGCTAGCAATGCAACCCTTAAATGGACCCAAGGTCATTTAACTCTGAGGGTTTTGAAGTCATGACAACATATTGTATTAGTGAGCACAGGTTATGTTATACTGCAGTAACAAATAAGTCTCCAAATCTCAGTGGCTTAATCCAAGAAAGGTTTATTTTCTGTGTGTACTACATGTTCAATGCAATTTGGTAAACAAGCTCTGTTCCAAATAGTCTTCCATGGTTCCTGGCTGAGAGAAAAAGAGGCTTCATCATCTTGCTACATTCCCATCTCAACTCTAGGCTTCTAGTATTGCTGAGGCAGAAAACCCAAGAGCTAGGGGATTATGCAAAGGAGCCTTGGTGGCACTGTGGTTAAGTGCTCAGCTGCTAACCAAAAAGTTCACGGTTCAAACCTAACAGCCGCTTCACGGAGAAAGATGTGGTGATAAAGATTTACAGCCTTGGATATCCTATGCAGCAGTTCTACTCTGTCCCATAGGGTCACTGTTAGTTGGAATCAACACAGCAGTGGGTTTAGTTTTTTTGGTTAGGGAATTATGCAAGGGATTTTCTCTGCACACATGTCACTTCCACTAACAGTTCATTGGACTCAACCAGTCATGAAATCTCAGCTGTGTGCTCAGAAACCAAAACCAAACCCACTGCCACTGAGTTGATTCTGATTCATAGCAACCCTATAGTGACCCTATAGAACAGAGTAAAACTGTCCCATAGGGTTTTCAAGGAGCAGCTGGTGGATTCGAACTAATGACCTTTTGTGTAGCAGCCTAGAGCTTAAACGTTGCACCCAGAGAAGACTAATCTCTACTGTCCATGTGTGGAAGGAGCTCTGGTGGCAGTGGTTAAAGCGATCAACTGCTAACTCAAAGTTTGATGGTTTGAAACCACGAGCAGCTCCTCAGGAGAAAGATGTGACAATCTGCTTCTGTGGAGATTTACAGCCTTGGAAACCCTATGGGGTCACTAAGAGTCAGAATCAACTCACCAGCAGTGGGATCCATGTGAGGAGCCCTGCTGGCTCAGTGGTTAAGAACTTGGCTATTAACCAAAAGATTGGCAGTTGGAATCCACCAGCCGCTCCTTGGAAACCCTCTGGGGCCGTTCTACCGTAATAGGGTCATTATGAGTTGGAACAAACTTGAAGGCAGGGGGTTTGGTTTTTGGTTTTGGAATCCATGGGTAGTTTTAGTTTCATCTAAATTATATTTCATAGGAAAATTCTCATTCTATTATGGATTTTTTAAAAACATGCTTGCGGTAACTTTTTTTTAAGAATTCAAATTTCTGAAGTCTTTCTTCTGTAAATCATTCTCTACACTTAACCAAAATTGCAAATTCTAAATTGCAATTTTAATACTTTGAATTTTATGTTCATTTTTATCATATTAGCCTAGAAAATAGTCATCTATTTTAAGCAGACAGTATGATAAATTTTTACAATTATAAACTATCATGTGACTACGCACAGTCAAGCTATGAAACAGTTAATTTACCCTAAAAAGTTTCTGGGTGTCCCTTGAACTTAATCCCCACCGCTACCCCACCTCAGACTCCAGGTAACCACTAATCTACTTTCAGCTGATGTATTTTTGTTTTGTTTTTATTTTTAAATTTTTTTATTGTACTTTAAATGAAGGTTTACAGAACAAATAGTTTCTCATTAAACAGTCAGTACACATATTGCTTTATGACATTGGTTAACAACCCCACAACATGTCAACACTCTCCCTTCACGACCTTGGAGGATCTTTTTTTTGGTGAAAATATACGCAGCCAAAGTTACGTCATTTCAAAAGTTTCTACATGTACAATTCAGTGACATCGATTACATTC
>NW_004444193.1:2110621-2141014 GCF_000243295.1 Trichechus manatus latirostris
GTATCATCCCATTGCCTTCTTGCTTGCATGGTTTCTGCTGAATAATCCGAGCTTAGTCTTATTGTTTCTCCTCTGTATGTGACTTTTTGTTTTTCTCAAGCTGCTCTCAGGATTCTTTGTTTGTCTTTGGTTTTAGCAAGTGTGATTATGATATGCCTTGGTGATTTCCTTTTGGGGTCTATCCTATATGGGGTTCGCTGAGCTTCTTGGATAGTCAGCTTTTCATCTTTCATGATATTGGGGAAGTTTTCTGTCAGCAATTCTTCAGTGATCCTCTCTGATTTCTGTTTTCTCCCCCTGTTCTGGAACTCTGATCACTCGTAAATTTTTGCTTTTATATGTATCCCACATAATTCTCAGGGTTTCTTCATTTTTCTTCATTCTTTTTTCTGAGTTTTCTTCAGAGTTGTAACCAAGTGTTTGTCTTCAATTTTGCTGATCCTGTCTTCCATCGTTTCAAACCTGCTCCTCAGCCCTTCCATGACACTGTCCATTTCTGAAATCTTGTTGTTTATCTTTTGAATTTCTAACTGGTGTTTTTGTATGATTTCTAGTTGTGAATTTATTTTAGTATTTTGTTCCTGTATTATTTTCTTGAATACTTCCATTTTTTTGTCTGTATTTTCCATGAATTTGTCTGCCTTTTCCAGGAATTTGTCTATTTTTTTCCTCATTTTTGTCTGCTTTTTGCTTCAACTCTTGGATAATTCTGAATATTAGAGATTTGAATTCACTATCAGGTAGGTCTATTGCCTTTTATTGTACTGGAAAGTCATCTAGCGTTTTATTTTGGACACCTACTGGAACCATCCTGTCCTGTTTTTGTATACGTTTTGATATTGTTTGCTGTCTTTGGGACATTCGGTAATTATCTTCCTCATTTATTAATTGTAGATTTGTTTGTTTCTTCCTACTTTTTTGTTTTACTTGGTTATGTCTGAGCAGGCAAGCTGTGCTTTCTTCGTTGTTTGCTCATCTGTAGGCACGATACTTTTCACCTCCTTCTCCAGTGGGCAGTGTCAGTCACTCAGGTATGGTACAGCAGGGCAGGTCCAGCTGAAGGGGAGTTGCTGGGATGGGTTGTTTGTGACACATACCAGGGCTGACAGTGTGGACTGGGAATCAGCAAAGGGCAGGTTCCAGTAGGCCATGCCTTGCTGCTTTAGAGTGTGATGTTCAGTGCACGGTGCAGGTAGGCAGGAAGGAGGGGGTAGATTGTGATGTGTGGAGCTAAGATGGGTATGGGAAAGAGAAGAGAGGAACAGGAGCCAAAAACATACACACAAACAAAATAGAGTGCTAAGGGAGCTTGCTATTGGAGTGGAGAGATGAGAGACTGAGAAATGAGAAAAAACAAAAAGAAAAAATGAATATATCAAGAAACTGGAAATGAAGAAGGACAAAAAGGGAAAAAGAGAGAGAATAAAACAAAACAAACAAACAAGAAAAAGGAAATGCCCCCAGGGATGTCCCTGTGCATTTGCAAAGAGTAAGGGAGTAGCTTCCAAGCTGCGTGGTACTGTCCTGCAAGAAGGAGCTCCCAAGCCAAGAAAAGAAAAAGAAAGCAAACAAATCAAAACGGAACAAATCAGAGCAAGCAAACAAAAAAGACTCAGGGGTCTCACCAGTGTGGCGGCAGGGGCCGGGAAGCAGTTTCACAGTCAAGCGGTGTTTCACAGCCTTTCAGGAAGAAGCAAAGATGGTGTACGGAGCCAGGTATTTGAGAGAAAGGAAGGGGAGGTGGTGAGAGGTAAGGAAGAAATCTAAAGAAGTGGAATAATACAACACCAACAGCCAACAAAAGGCACTCAGGGAGCCGGCCAGTGCAGGGGAGTGGAATCCAAGCGACACTAGGATGAAGCTGGTGTTTTCTGGCTGAGAGACTGTGGCTGCAGGAAGCAGAGGAGGCTAAGTGGGGGTGAAGAAGGGTGGGGGGTGTGAAAGCCTGTATTGCTGGTTACCAGTTGTTCTGTTTCCTGCTGGAAGCTCCGTGAAGCTGCTTTCTCATACCCTCTGTTCGCTGATTTCCGATAGGAGTCCAAGATGGCAGGTAGTTGACAGGGACCTCTGCACGTATCTCTCCTCACTCTCTGTTCTCTGTCAGTTTCTTATTCCATTCAGTGCTTGCTGAGTTCTTTATCTCTTCATTTGAGGGTTAGGGTTTCAGGATTGATGTGTGACTCTGTTTGACGTAGTTTTTCTGATCTTTGCTGCGGAGGGACGGCATGGTGCTTCTGACTATAGCACCATGTTCTCAGTTGATGTATTTTTTAATGCTTTGAGTTTAATTTGTAGGATTTGTTTCATAATCCGAAAGAGAAAACTAGAAGTCTTTTGTTACCTCTTGGAATTCAGGGACATTATTTGATAAATATTTAATGCTCCTCATAATTCACAGAATTTCTATCACATCATTCTATAACTGTCTCTAGCACACAAAGAATAAAATATATACAGTCCAATGAACTTTCAGAAGGCAACAGCCTGTGATTTATGTGTTTAGAATATGCCTGTTGGCTTCACCTATGACACGTTGTAGAATAGGAGCATTTCTTCCTCTCTGTGTTTAAAACACTATCAAGACTGAGCTAAGAGAAAAGGGTGGGGGTAACTAGGGGCAGGTCTTCCACTTTTGCTTGGGACTTACAAAACAATAGCTGTATATACCCATGACAATAGACAGGGATGTATGAACATGCTTGTGTGTGTGGGTGTGTGTGTGTGTGTGTGTGTGTGTGTGTATACTGGAGAGTCACTACATGTGGCCGCTACAGGTATTCGTTGCACTGATGAAAATTCCTTCCTCTCCTCCCTCATCATGGAGCTGAGACAAGGGATCACAGTAAATCCAGGCTTGGGAAATGAGCTGTGTCAGCCCTTCAATCAGCAGGCCCTGCAACAGGAGACTATCAAATCCCAAGGGCCAGGTAAGTTACCAATCCCTTTCAAACCCAACTGTAATTTGCTCTTCCCATCCTATGGGGAGAGACAAGGCAGGGATTCACCACAGTGCCCTGGGTGTTCACAGTAGTGCTGGTGGCTTTGTATTAGGGCACCATAATGACATTCAACAGGGAGATTGCTGAACCAACACAAGTGCAAAGGGCACAGGTAACAAAATGCCACTATATGCACGTCTCCTAGAAGGAGAAAGTGGCTGTTTATGCTCCTGGGGAGCCCAATGACTTGGGGCATAGTGGAGATGGTGCTAGTGAAGGAGTAAGGCATGTGAAGCAGGGTGTTCATGCTCCAACTAAAGGTTGGTGTCTGGAAATTTGCTACCACTTAAAGCGGTGTCTCCCAGAAATCTTCATGGGAATCATATCTATATGTCACCAGCATTGCCAATCTCCAGAATATTCCACCCTGCTTGAAGTATTCAATTTTTCTTTCAAGGACGTTGAGCCACACCCAGTGGTTGGGTTGCCCCAGGCAACACTGTAGTATAAGTGCTTTGCCTCCACCTTTGCTCGTCATTCAGGGTCTCCTCTCCTGATGAAACATACCTCCACTCCCGACCCTCCCTCCCGCCCTCACCTCAATCTCCACTGTAGCTCTTACCTGGGACTCATGATGTGTTGTAAGCCAGCATTATCCATTAGCATCTTCTGCGATGAAAGGAATATTCTATTTTTGCATTGTCCAATCCTATGGCTATTGAGTGTTTGAAATTGGCTAGTGAGACAGAGGAACTGAATTTTTCATTTGATTTAGTTTTTATTAATTCATTTTTAATTAATAGACTATTTTTAAGAACAGTTTTAGATTTATAGAAAAAGTGAGCAGAAAATAGAAACAGTTCCCAAATATTCCCTCTGCCCACAGTTCCCCTATTAATAACATCTTGGATTGGTATGATAAGTTTGTTACAAGTGATCAGCCAATATTGATACATTATTATTAACTGAAGTCCACAGTTTACATTAGGGTTCCAACTCTGTTGCAAAATTCTATGGGTTTTGACACTGCCCTAAAAATAGCTTGTGCTCTACCTACTCTCCATCCCCTCCTCACCACACCCTGCCACCCCCTGGCAACCACTGATCTTTTTACTGTCTCTATAATTTTGTCTCTTCCAGAACATCATACTATTGGAATCATACAGTATGTAGTCTTTTCAGACTGGCTTCTGTCACTTAGCAATATGGATTTAAGTTTCCTCCAAGTCTTTCATGGCTTTATAGCTCATGTCTTTTTATCGCTGACTAATATCCCATTGTATGGATGTACCACAGTTGGTTTTCCATTCACTTAATGAAAGACATCTTGATCACTTTCAATTTTTGGCAATCATGAATAGAGATGTTATAAACATTTGTGTGCAGGTTTTTGTGTAGAAGTAAGTTTTCAGCTCATTTGGATAAATATCCAGGAGTCTGATTTTTGGATCATATGGGAAGCCTATGTTTAGCTTTGTATGAAACTACCAAACTATCTTCCAAAGTAACTGTACCATTTTGCTTTCCCTTATTAATTCAAATTTTAATAGCCACATAACACTAGTGAGTACATCACTGGACATCACAGTTATGGATATTTTCTATGTCTCCATCTTTGCCTCCCAATACTTATTTTCTCTATTTTAAGTAGCAACAAATTTAACAATCAACCTGATATATTAAAGGGTGTTTCAATAAAGGGCTGTAGTGCCCTCTTAGGTACTTAGGTTGGCCTCACCTATGTCTTCACTCTTATGACTTTTAATAAGGGTTTATGGTCTTAAATTTGACTCCAAAATTATTGATGATAAAATGAAGACCCATGATAGAGTAGCTAGCAAGAAAGATATTTAAGAAAGTTATGTAAATGTAAATATAAATATAAAAGTAAATGTGAGAGCTTCTCATTTCCTCCTGTATAGGTTTTTCACTAACCACACTTCATCTCAGAAGACTACTGTGTATCGTCTAAGACTTCTTTTGGAAGCAAAACTGTGCCATAAGTCTTAGAAGGAAGCCTGGCTTCTGTCTGAGGCCCAGTTACTGACCTAAGGCTGCTATGATCACATTAAAAAAATAAAGCATTATTCATCCAGAGAAAAAGCATGACAAGTAATGATGTATAGCATCTTTCCTAAAACTCATGGAAATACATACACTCATATGTGTATGGGTATTATGTGTATATATACAAGCATGAATGTGTGTATAAAGGTGGATATGTGTGAGTGTGCATTGCATATGTACATCATGGTAGTGAAATTCATTTTGACTGAGAGTCCTTTTAGGGAAGCTGAAATTCTATCGTTGACTCCCCTAGAGGGAAGCAGACGCACTTCTCTAAGATATAGTATTTAGTACACCTACTCCTCACTTATTGATTATCTCGTTATCTGACATTTTGCATTTATGACAATAGTAAAAAATCTACTATCTCATTATTTTGCTCAGTAATGATGTATTTCTGGCAGTAATGAAAGCCAAGTTGCGAAGCAAGAGTAACACTGGCTGGCTGTGATGGTTAAGGGTATGTGTTGACGTGGCTGGGCCATGATTCTCAGTAGTTTGGCAGTTATGTAATGATGTAATTTGGTAGTTATGTAATGATGTAGTCATCCTCCATTTTGTGATCTGCTGTGATCGTCCTCCATTTTTGCATAATGGCTATTTCACCTAACAATCTGGTCTTTGGAACCTAACCATGTCGAAAAGTGAGGAGAGGCTGTAGTTAAGTGAATATTGAAGTCATCCATGAAGACACAGTCAAGATGATCTAGAATTGACCTGAAGAAAGAGTCAAAAGCCCACAATTCTGCACCCTACCTCCATTTTTGTTAAGTAAGCTAAAAATTTAGAATAAACTCATGTCTAATACACCTATCCACAGTCTACTCCTCCACTACAAAGCTTTGGGTTGGTTCCATAAACAAGTTTTGCTATCATAATATTCAGTCAGATATGTCCATTTTATAATTCTTAAACTTGCAGGGAATGAGAAATGTTTTATGGACAAGTTATTTACCTTAGAGGGATCTTGGGAGCTGTTGTCTGGCCCTTAAGATTTACTTGAGCAAATAGACCCAAAGAGGGAAGCCACAGGGATTTACCAGAACCCAGATCAGTCAACATTTATTTCAGAGTCCCCTGGAGACCTCTCTTTCAGGGGGCCACACTTCCAATAAAGAAACAATTGTTTTTGTTCACACACATACACTCGAGAGGCACTGGCAAAATGACGGCCTTGCTGAAAGAGACTTTTCCTACTGCAGGAAAAATCTTATTAGGCCATAATTGATGGGATCCAAGAAAGGCTGAATGCCACAGAATGTTAGAGGGTTTCATGGCGTTCCCATAAATTTCACTGATGACATTGATTTCAGCCCTGGAGCAAACCTTTGCGGGAGCTGCATTGCTAAGCTTCAGTGGATTTTCATTCTTTCCCAGAAAGCTATATATCAGCTATAAATTGTTATTGATAAATGTTTGAACCCACTTCTAGTGTTTTCAGAGCTTATATACCCTGAAAACACCCTACACATAGTAAAAGGCATCTATTGTTCACATCTACTGGTAGTTTGAAAAGCACTGGGATATTCCAGCCTCCTGGAAGAGTGAATATTCACACAGCTGATTCACTTTTGCCCCAGGTGGCATTTTTATTTCAACCATCTGATGACCATCAGTGTGCTCTGCCAGGGAGTAAGGGATTTGCTTCTTGTCTGGTTTTGGTGAGTTTCGGTGGTTTGGGGCTTTCAGAGACTTATTGCTGCCCTGACTCTGTCTGGCCTGAAGAAAGATTTTCAAGAGAGCAGTTGTACTACAGACTGAGAAATACATACCATTATGGTGGAGATGGAGTCCTGGGTGGTGCAAACAGCTAACAAGCTCAGCTGCTACCTGAGAGGTTGGAGGTTCCAGTCCTCTCAGAGGCACCTTGGAAGAAAGGCCTGGAGCTCTACTTCTGAAAAATCAGCCATTAATAAGCCCTGTGGAGCTCTACTCTGATACACATGGAGTCACCATGAATCAGAGTTGGAGTCAACTTGACAACAGCTGGTAAAAATGGGTGTGTGTGTGTGGGTTTGATGAAAGAAGATGTGAAGAAGAGAATACAAAGTAGAAACTTCTATTTCCTAGAGGACCCTGATTTTTATGCAGAAGACATTATCTATCGATCCCATAGAAAGTCAGGGAAACTTTTGTTTTACTGAGTGTGACTAAGATATATAAGGCTCTTTTAATGCATGTGTAAGGAGCCCTGGTGGCGCAGTGGTTAAGCACTCAGCTGCTAACTGAAAGGTTGGCAGTTTGATCCCACCAGTCACTCCTCAGGAGAAAGATGTGGCAGTGTGCTTCCATAAAGATTATAGCCTTGGAAACCCTATGGGCAGTGCTTCTCTGTTCTATAGGGTCTCTGTGAGCCGGAATTGACTCTACAGCAGCGGGACTGGGTTTAATGCATGTTTAAAAACTGATCTGCCTGGCTTAAAGGAGAAGCCGATGCACTCCCCATACGTGGAATTCAATGCCCTACAGAGGGCCGAGGAAGATCTGCACGTGTAGGTATATGCATTCTGCATGACTCTGATAAACATTTGACTTTTTCAGCCAGGGATTGGGCATTTGGCCTATGAAGTCCTATTTTTCATCAACTACATCCTTATATATCTTAAATCCAGATGTAGGCACATTTTTTAAAAAGTCAGTAAATTTGGAAAATCCCAATTTCCACTGCTAAGATTTGTTCAAATATTAAAAACTCATTGCCATCTAGTCCAAGGAGCCCTGGTGGCACAGTGGTTAAAGCTAACCAAAAGGTCGGCAGTTCGAAACCACCAGACACTCTGTGGGAGAAAGGTATGGCAGTCTGCTTCCGTAGAGATTTACAGACTTGGAAACTCCATGAGGTCTCTCTGAATTGGAATTTACTCAAAGGCAGTGGGTGGGCCATCTAGTCCATTTTGACTCAGAGTGGCCTCACATGTTTCAGAGTAGAACTTTGTCCCACAGAGTTTTCAATGTCTGTAATCTTATGAAGTCAGATCACCAGGTCTTTTTTCCAAAGTACTGCTGGGTGGATTTGAACCGCCAACCTTTCTGCTCGTAGTTGATCACAAACTGTTTGCATCACCCAAGGACCCATTGCTGTCAAGCCAATTCCAATTCATGGTGACCCTATGTGTTTCAGAGCAAAAACTATGTTCCACAGAGTTTTCAATGGCTGTGGCCTTTTGGAATTAGATCACCAGGCCTTCATTCTGAGGTGCTTCTGGGTGGATTCAAACCACCAGTCTTTCAGTTAATAGTCCAGTGCTTAATCATTTCTGCCACCCAGAAACTGCCATCCAAGTATTACTCTTCTCTAAAACCTTCTAACTTCTCTCATTGAAAATCTAAAGCAGAGATTAGAAAATGATGGGATCATGTACTATATTTACAGCTGAACTATTTCAATCCTTAAGATGGGGTGTAATGCACACCCACTATATTTCAATGTGTATTAAAGGGTATTTGTTTAAAATAATGTCTTTATATGGGATAGAATCTAATACATGATAATATAAATAACAAAAAATAAAAAGATTGAAGATTTCCTATTTGCTGCACAAAATATTAGCAATCATAAAAATGTGATTGTTTTGAGTTTAGAATCTAAGTGCCAGAATTACTCTTTGCTAGGCATTTCAAATACTTATAGAAAGAGTACCTAAGATCATCTTAATAACCATCTCAATTATTATGTACGATTAATGGAAATGCATGCACAGCTTTAACAATGAAAATGCAATTACTTACTGTATCAACTGTCCTACATACCATCAGCTCAAATTTTAACTGTCTCCATTCCCCAAGCCCAAAAGTGGAGATAAGGGAAAATGAGACTTCTTTCAAGATTTTTTTATTGGGCTTTACTCTAGCTCCATAGCAGGGAGTGCTACAATTGTGTTAGGATAATACCTTTGTAGCTGTTGTGTGCCATTAAGTCAATGCCAACTCAGAGAGACCCTATAGGACAGAATAAAATTGCCCATAGGGCTTCCTAGGCTGTAATCTTTACAGGAGCAGATTGCCAGGTCTTTTGTGCCCGGTAGTCACCGGAGGGTTCGAACCACCCACCTATCGTTAGCAGCTGAGCACTTAACCATTGCACCACCAGGACTCTTTATCAGGGTGCATAACATATAGTATTTGGTAGCTGTTATCTTTAGTAACATTAATGATAAGACGTAACATATAAAGAGTGTCTCCAGATATACAAATTAGGCAAACTTCAGGGACTGGTGGGTGACAAAACAAATGAACAGCTTGTCTTTAATTACTGCAAGAAAGGCAAGAAGCCAGGAAAATGTAAGTGAAGTCCCACCTACCCTCAGGGACTAGAGACAGTTGCCTTAGGACACAGGTTATATTGAGGAAGCTACAGTAGGGAGGGACGACCAACTACAGAGGACCATCATGGCTAAACTGATTAATAATCTGGGAAGTTCCACATTCAAGTTCCAAAATTCTCCTCCTCAAACCACTTTGATTTTAGTGGGCAAGCAAACATTTTCAAAATCCAATGAAAGTTTTTGTTGCCATTGCCATAAAAAGTATATCAAATGTTTCTTAACCAATTCTTTCCATCTTTCTTAATAGAGGGAGCGTGACTCCACTGCCCCTCCCACAAAAGTGCACTAACTTTGGGGGATGTTGAAAAACATAAAGTTGGATAATAAATAGCTAAAAATATTGGTTTACTTTTCAGATAAGTCACTTTGATAAAGAAAGTTACAAGTGCAAACAGCTGATATTTTTTAAACATACACAAAGCAAATTTAGGCTTATTACCTAGCCTCAGAAACTACTCATACAAAGATTACCAGTTACCTTCAGAGGCCAACCCAGTGAACATTTTTAATCCTGATCCTGCCTGACCTCTCTGTGGCATTAACTGCACCCTATTTCTATAACACCACTTCTTGCTCTTTTATGAATCCCCTTATCCTTACTGTAGCTGTTATTTCTCAAGATTCTGTCCTCTACTTGCATATTATTATTAATATTCTCCAAGGGAAATCTTAACTACTCCAACTGCTCCAGCTTATAGCTATGGGTTGATGTCCCAAATATGTAATTACTTTTCCTGAACTCCAAATACATGTTCCTAATTTTCTTTTGGACTTCTATATCTAGCACACGGGCATGGTGTGAGAGAAGTGAGTTCGAGGAAGTTTAGGCTGATCAAAGAAAAAGATATGGCCACGAAATAGCAGCATTGCACAACAAGCTCTTTATTGGGTGGCCCTCCACAGCAGGAGGTCTTCCAGAGCAGAGAGCCACCAGATGGGGAAGAAGGCAAGGAAATTCCCAGGGAAGAGGAGAAATGGAGGAGGGGCTTACATGTGTCTAGATGATGGGGAGTCTATGGGTCAGAGAGCTCTGAAGGACAGCAGTAGCTTTATAACTATAGGGTTTTATTTTATCTATGGCTAGCAGATGTTGGCAAGGTTTCTCAGGGTATGTAATACAGGCAAACTCTAAATGGCTAAAAGTCTGCTTACTTGGGCTATTTTAAAAATAATTGGACATGTACAAATGTGAGTTTGGTACCAATGGGCTTTTTGGGCTAATGGCTCCAGCTTGTTATAAAGAAAAAACAACCTAGGGCTAATACACAGAGACCTTCTTTGTCTCATTTATGTAACAGAAGCATTCTGCTGTTATTGTTTATGATGTGTTGATTGTCTAGTATATTTTTTATGGATTGAATTGTTTCCCTGCAAAAAATGTGTGTCAACATGGCTAGCCCATGATTCCCAATATTGTGTGATTGTCCACCATTTTGTCATCTGATATGATTTTCCTATGTGTTGTAAACTCTACCTCTATGATACTAACGGGGGCCCTGGTGGTTCAGTGGTTAAGAGCTTGGCCGCTAACCAAAAGCTCAGCAGTTTGAATCCACCAGCCGCTTCTCGGAAATCCTATGGAGCAGGTCAACTCTGTCCTTTAGGGTCGCTGTGAGTCTGAATTGACTTGACAGCAATGGGTTATGGTTAATGGGTTATGACGTTAATGAGGTAGGATTAGCAGCAGTTATGTTAATGAGGCAGGACTCAATCTACAAGATGAGGTTGTGTCTTAAGTCAATCTCTTTTGAGAAATAAAAGAGAGAAGCGAGCAGAGAGACATGGGGACCTCATACTACCAAGAAACAAGAGCCAGGAGAATAGCATGTCCTTTGCACCCCAGGTCCCTGTGCTGAGAAGCTCCTCAACCAGGGAAGACTGATGACAAGAACCTTCCCCCACAGCTGACAGAGAAAGCCTTCCCCTGGAGCTGGCACCCTGAATTCAGACTTCTAGCCTCCTAGACTGTGGGAGAATAGATTTCTTTTGTTAAAGCCATCCACTTGTGGTATTCCTGTTATAGCAGCACTAGATAACTAAGACAGTATTATTATGGAATTATCACACTTGGAGGAAAAGGGTCAATAACCATAGTCCTGTGGGGCCCACCAGGTAAAGCTAAATAACCACTAGAAAGGTAGTAAGCGGGGAAAAATAAAGTGAAGTCCCATCTACCCTCGAGAACTAGAGACAGTTGTCTTAGAAGACAAGGTTATATTGAGGAAAAATCAAAGACGTGAAAACAAGTTAGCTGTAACAGGATCAAAGCCCTGTTCTTTTAATATTGAACTCTTGTATTTTCTTTATGTTCTTTGTGTCTTTAGTATTTAGTAACTTAGTTTTCTAAACTAAGACTATTTCATCTTGGTTGGAGGTAACTAAAAAAAAAAAAAGGTTTGTTCATACTTGATAGTAGATTTAATAGGGACCTTTGGCTCAGAAGAGGCAGAGTGGTTCAAATGAGATGAGAGAACTCTTGCGTTGTTGTTAGCTGACTTAGAGTAAGCCTCTGACTCATGGAGACGGTTTGCACAAGGGGATTGGACCATTGTGATCCATAGTGTTTTCACTGGCTGATTTTCAAAAGTAAATCACTAGGCCTCTCTTCCTAGTCCATCTTAGTCTGGAAGCTCTGCTGAAACCTATTCTGTATAGTAGCAACACACTGACAGATGAGTGGTAGCTGCACATTGAGGCGCATTGGCCAGACTCAAACCTAGATCCCTGGCACAGAAGGTAAGAATTCTGCCACTAAACCACACAGGCCCCAAGAGAACTCTATGAGAAAGGTAAAACTCAGAGTCAAGTCAGGACCATTTGGCAAGCAGCCACTCCACGCCTGACGTTCTCCCTCCAGTTCTTGTATTTGTTGAAATCATGCAGGGTTCTGAGTTTAGGTTTCATTAAGGAGGCTGTTCCTTTACATCTAAAACTTGACAAATCTAAAATGGAACTTTTTTATTGCCACACTGAAGTCTGTGTTTCCTGTCTCTCTTAATACTGTTGTGTGGCGTCTCTGAATTTGTTTCCTTATTTGTAAAATTGACCTGCTCATGTCTCAGAATTTGCCCTGAACAGGTTGGCCTTAATCTGTGTGTGCTCTTTTAACCATGTCATCCAGTGTTTTCAAAAGTACCAATCTGGGTCAAGCATACATTCTTCATAGGCTGTTTTAAGGCTCCCTGAAAGCATTTCAGCTCTGCCTGCCCTTTTTCCTCTACCATTACATAACATTTGACAGTCTTATGTTCCCACTCCCACTGCATTCTATCCTCTTGGATTTCAATCCAACTGCCCTAAATTCAAGGAACAGCGTAATACCTCCCCAGAAAATATGGTTTTCTATTCCCATGATCTCGATAAATTAGTGTTGATTGACTCTCTACCTGCCTTTTTTTTTTAAGTCCAAATATTTAATTATAAAGTATTTAAAGACAGAGTTCATCTTACCTTACCTGTAACACCAACCATCTTCTTACTCATTCATAATAAATTTAAAATCGCATAATGCCTCTGTACCTGTTTCTTCATCTATTACATGGACCCAAGAGATATATTCTAATTCCCTAATAAATGGCTAAGAGAGTGTTAGCCAAGACTAGTGAGAATCCAGCTCTAGGGAGGGAAAGACAGTCTATAAATTTAAATACTGCAAAGCATTGTCTTGTCATAATGATGGCTAAATTAACTTTTGTATCTGTGATCATAATGTCATGTAAAACATAAAAAAAGAAAGAAAAGCAACTCTTTTCCATGAGTGAATAATACAGTTTGCTTATTAAAAAAGAACTCAGAAAGTACAGGAATTTTCCTTGTCCATACAGAACCTTTAAGCCTACACTGTACCCAGGATACTTAGACACACATGCAGACAATATTGATTTCCAGAATTTCTCCATGGAATGACAAAAATAATAAACAAAAAATAAATCAAAAGCAACAGCCCCCTTCCATTATGTATTAAATATCCTCCCCATGAAGTTAGGACAAATAGAGATGTATATAGAGAGCAATGGAAACATAAATCTAGCGTTGTGGTAATCGATTTCTGCCTTGTTCCTTTATTTCTAGTAAATAATGATCTTCAGATCTTTCATGGTGGCACTATAGTAAAAGTCAGCTCTGGGAAACCTGGAAGCATTTCATCGCTGATCGAGCCAATGATGCCTCCTTCTTTCCAAAATCATTACATTTATTCATTTCTTGTTGTGGAGAAGAAACATTATTTAATAGAATCAGAAGAAATTTACAAAGGATATACGTTTTAAGAACTTTCTGTCATGTATATGGTCAATAACACATTTTATATTTTACTACATCAAACAAACAAACAAAAGATTTCTTTAGAAAATACGATCCCTGCATATTACCATTAAGTTACTAAAAATGAAATAAACACTGGTAATTAATTACTACAAAAACAATGAGAAATCATAAACAGTAAATATACCTGATCAGTCCCAAGACTCAACCTGAATGGAAAACTCACAGCTATTGAGACTTAAAGGAAATAATTTAAATGTGATCTCTGCTTAGATATGAGTTCAGCAAGCAAAACCACGATTGCAGTTTTATACAGACCTCCATGTCCCTTCCCTTTGCTCATTTCTCAGAAAAATGCACAGGATGATGCATGATCGTGCCAGATTATTAGATTTTAGAGCACATAGGAAGATGTCAATATGTTTAGAAGATAAACAATTGAGGTTAAGTCCTTGATCTGGTTCTTAATTATCTGTAACCCTTGAAAAAAATCATGTAATTTTCCATGTAATGAGGTATCATGGAGTCATATATGGACAGCAATAAATAACTGTCAAGCATCTATTTAAAGCATACGGTTTGTATATTTTAGTTTGAAATTGAGATACTTTCTGGGACCTAGGGGACAGGATCCCAAGAGGGAAGGATGGAAAGTGGCATGGACCAAATGTTGAAGTGATCCAGAATAAAATTTGATAGGGCAAAGATAAGTCCTGTAACTTGAGGCTTTTCTTTTACTCAGATTATAATTATTTTCTTTGGTGGTTGTTATTTCCAAAGGCAGAACTCCCATGAGGTTGGCACACATGTCCTCAGAGGTCTAGTCACCAAAGCTCACATATATCTTAATAAATGCAATTACTTCAATAAATGGTTCTAAGCAAGACTCATGTGTTGTTCCAACCCCTCACTTCAGAATATGCACATTTTATAAAGGAATATGTTTCTCTGACACAGAGATGTAGAAACTGAGCTTTTGTGGGACCTTGTAGGTAGATGTCAAAAATAAAATAAATGCTGAATGAGCCTTATAGAGAAATCAATTGCGTCAACCATGGATTTTCTGGGTCAGTAGGCTGGATGTAATAGAAGCAGTGACAGATGCCCAGGATGATGACTCTTGTAGTCACTAATCAAGCCAGTCAAAACACAGTGTTGAAAAAAAAAAACTGACACCCAACAACCAAAGAGGCCACGTGTTTCATGCAATAAATTAATGATGCCATCAATGAAGAGTCCCGCACGCATCTCCAGCATTCCTCATCCTGCAAAATTATACCCATCACTTTTGAGTAATTGCAGTCTACGATCTACTAAAGCCTATGGACTCAATTAAATGTTAATACAACTTTACAGTTCTTAACCAGTTTCCATCAAGTTGATTTTGACTCATAGTGACCCCATGTGTTGCACAGTAGAATTGTGCTCCATAGGATTTTCATGTCTGTGATCATTTAGAAGCAGATCATGAAGCCTTTCTTCCAAGGCACCTCTGGGTGGATTCAAACCACCAATCTTTCAGTTAGTACCTGTGCATGTTTGTGCCATCCAGAGACTCCCTCACAGTTCTTAGGGTAAGGATTTTTTTCTTTTCATGAAATCTTGATATTTGTGCCCCACACCCTACTTTGACCCAATGGTCAGCATGTGACAGAGGTGATACCAGTGACAATTCACTTTACTTTTTCAAGAATTTGCAAATGTAGGTGAAGGCAACTGGAAATGACGCATCCTTTACGCAACTTTTACGTTAAGAAGACGTGAGCTCTATTGGATTAATACCGTAGAGGCAAGAACACTAAAAACTAAAAATGACACGTTAGCTAATCATTACTTTGACAATAATTGCCACGAACATAATTTCTTTATAGATTTTAGATGTAGCCTTTGAAGCAAAAGAGCTTCAAATGTGGTGTTGGCCTGAGCTAAAAGGATTTTAAAAAATTTAATCTTTAAGAAAAGCTCCCAAGATACAAGCTAAAAGAGTTTAGAAAGGTCATAAAAAAATTAACTTATCTTGCTGACTGAAGCTTTTTTAATGCACTCTAAGTTACAAAGGAATCGCATCTGGAGCCTTTAGGCCAATGGTCTACTATATTTTTCTCTCATTAGTAAGGACAGCAAAAATCTGCATTTGGATTTTTACCACCGCAATCATCTCTGATTCATTAATCTTCATGATTGAGTATGAGAAGAGCATGGAGCCAGTAGCAGAGGAATATTTTGTACTTATCTCATTTGCTCACATTGCAGTTCAGGAGGCAGCCGGGATGATGAGTGTAGATGGGCCTGCGACTGGGGCTAAAAGTGATTAAACAGGAGTCCAACCAACTTCTGGCAGGCCTATAAGCAAGAAAAAATGTAATAAAAGGTCTTTAAAAACCAAACGAGTTGCCATCGAGTTGATTCTGACTCATGGCAACCCCATGTGTGTCAGAGTAGAACTGTGCTCCATAGGGTTCTCAATGGCTTGTTTTTTAGAAGTAGGTGGTCAGGCCTTTCTTCTGAGGTGCGTCTGGTAGGACTTGAACCATCAACTGTTAGGTTAGCAGACAAGCTAGTTAAGGCGAGGACTATTACTTCTGTAAAGCAAAATTCACATCTCTCTTGATATGTAACATCAGAAACAAAATGGGATAGGGCTCTGCAGCCATCTTTGTGATGATCTGGATCTCTCCTAGGAGAGTTATATTCACAAGACCCAAGTGAGGGGAATTTCATCTTGTGAAATATCAGCTCCCTCAACCATAAGTTGGGGACAATAAACTTGCCCCAGCTACGTCATGGGAAGAGATATGACCCAGATGAAATAATATATTTGAAAGTATTTTATTAGGATTGAGATCCATGTAAATATGTGATATCAGCGCTCGACTACTAGCCGAAAAGTTGGCAGTTCAAACCCATCCAGAGGCACCCTGGGTGACAGGCCTGGCAGTCAGCTTCTGAAAGGTCACAACCTTGAAAACCCTACAAAACAATTCTACTATGCACACTGGGGGATTCCATGAGTCGGAATCAACTTGAGAGCAACTAACAAGAACAACATCATGATTATGTTGACCATTTTCATATAATACTTCTCTAAGAGTGAAGATCACTACAAACTATCAAGAATAATTTGTATGGCAACCAATGTCACAAAACAATATGTGTATTAATTGTTTAATAAGAAACTAATTTGCTCTGCAAACCTTCACCTAAACTACAATTAAAAAAATAATAATAATTTGTAATTTTTTATCAAAGGCCTTTGAAAAGGGGAGCATGGCCTCTGGCTTGGCAATTCTATTTATAGAGATTAATGGTGAAGGAACGAGAAAAGTGAAGGAAATTATGAACAAGAGTGTCAATAAAAAAAAGTTGTTTACATTTAAAAAAACACTAGAAATAACTTAAATGTCCATGTAAGTAGAACTGTAATTTACTGTAATATAAACTGTAATATTAACTGTAATATAAAGTGTGGTTAAATGAAATATTATCAGAATTAGGAATGGACTATGTGTAACAGTTTACAGAAAATAGGCACATTGCACCTAGTAATGTTACTAGGTACAATAAGCTGGTTGTGTAACACTAAGGGTAGTATTATCACAGTTTCATTAAAAGATGGAAAAACAAAATTTCTTACAGGAAATTAGAACTGCACAAAAATAATAATGGTTCTCACTGGCTAGGGTTTATAGGAAGTTTCACTTTCTTGCTTATGCTTTTACGTATTACCTAATTTTTTTTTTTTTTTTTTACCAGCAGAAAAGAGAAGTTATTTCCATTTTGGAAAAATAATAGCCTGAGCTCAAATATTCATGGCGTGAAAGAATCCAAATTTGAGATTAGTTAGCATACTGAAAACATAAAGACCGTGTTGTGCCTAAAAGACATATATAAATATAGCTGTACCTTAGTTTAATTTAAGCCAGTAGACACATAGAGGATTTTCTAAAGTCAGAAGCCATATCTTATTCTTGTGTCCCTTAGCATCAACAGTGGAGGCATATAGCAGATGCTTAACAAATATCCTTTAAACAAAGGAATGATAATCATTTGATAAACAGAACAGCATGGTTGCTGTTGTTGGGTGCTGTTGAGTGGGTTCTGACTCAAAGCAACCCCATGTACAACAGAACAAAGCACTGCCCAGTCCTGAGCCATCCTCACAATCGTTGCTGTGCTTGCCCATTTTTGCAGCCACTAAGTCAATCCATCTCCATCTCGTTGAGGTTCTTCCTCTTTTTCACTGACCCTCTGCTATACCAAACATGATATCCTTCTCCGGGGACTGGTCCCTCCTGAAAACATGTCCAAACTATGTGAGATTAAGTCTCCTCATCTTTGTTTCTAAGGAGCATGCTGGCTGTATTTCTTCCAAGACAGATTTATTCCTTCTTCTGGCAATTCATGGTATATTCAATATTCTTCGCCAACACCATAATTCAAAGGCATCAATTCTTCTTCAGTATTCTTCATTCATTGTCCAGCTTTCACATGCAAATGAGGCTATTGAAAACACTGTGGTTTGGGTCATGAGCACCTTATTCCTTAAAGTGACATCTTTGTTTTTTAACACCTTGAAGAGGTCTTTTGTAGAAGATTTGCCCAATGCAATGAATCTTTTGATTTCTTGACTGCTACTTCCATGGGTGTTGATTACAGAGCCAAGTAAAATGAAATCCTTGACAACTTCAATCTTTTCTTCATTTATCATGATGTTGCTTATTGGTCCAATTGTGAGTATTTTGTTTTCTTTACATTCAGGTGTAACCCATACTGAAGGCTGTGGTCTTTGATCTTCATCAGTAAGTGCTTCAAGTCCTCTTCACTTTTAGCAGGCAAGGTTGTGTCATCTGCATAACACACGTTGTTAATGAGTCTTCCTCTTCTTCATATAGTCCAGCTTCTAGGATTATTTGCTCAACATACATATGGAATAAGTATAATGAAAGAATACAACTCTGACAAACATATTTCCTGATTTTACACCACGCAGTATCCCCTTGTTATGTTCGAACGACAGCCTCTTGGTCTGTTTAGAGGTTCCTCATGAGCACAATTAAGTGTTGTGGAATTTCTATTCTTCACTATGTTATCCATAATTTTTTATGATCCGCACAGTTGAATGCCTTTTCATAATCAATAAAACACAGGTAAACATCTTTCTGGTATTCTTTGCTTTCAGCTAAGATCCATCTGACATCAGCAATGATATCCCTCATTCCACGTCCTCTTCTGAATCCAGCTTGAATTTCTGGCAGTTCCCTGTCAATGTACCTCTGCAACCGCTTTTGAATGATTTTCAGCAAAATATTACTTATGTGAGATATTAATGATATTGTTCGATAATTTCCACATTCTATTGGATCACCTTTCTTGGGAAGGAGCACAAATATGAATCGCTTCCAGTCAGTTGGCCAGGCTAGCTGTCTTCCAAATTTCTTGACATAGACAAGGGAGCACTTCCAGTGCTGCATCCATTTGTTGAAACATCTCAATTAGTATTCTGTCAATTACTGGAGACTTGTTTTTCGCCAATGCATTCAGTGCAGCTTGGACTTCTTCCTTCAGTACCATCAGTTCTTGATCACGTGCTACCTCCTGAAATGGTTGAATGTTGAACACTTCTTTTTGGTACAAAGACTATATGCATTCCTTCTACCTTCTTTTGATGTTTCCTGATTCATTCAATGTTGTCCCTGTAGAATTCTTCAATATTGCAACTTGAGGCCTGAATTTTTTCTTCAGTTCTTTTAGCTGGAAAAATACCTAGCATGTTCTTCCCTTTTGGATTTTTAACTCCATATCTTTACACATTTCATTATAATACTCTACTCTGTCTTCTCCAGCCACTGTTTTAAATCTTCTGTTCAACATTTTCCTTCATCGTTTCTTCCTTTAGCTTTAGCTATTTTACATTCAAGAACAAGTTCCAGAATCTCTTCTGACATCCATTTTGGTCTTTTCTTTCTTTCCTGTCTTTTTAATGACCTCTTCCTTTCTTCGTGTATGATGTCCCTGATGTCATTCCACAACTTGTCTGTTCTTCGGTCATTAAGGTTCAACATGTCAGATCTATTCTTGAGACAGTCTCTAAATTCAGGTGGGAATATACTCAAGGTTGTACCTTGGCTCTTGTGGACTTGTTCTAATTTTCTTCAGTTTCAGCTTGAACTTGAATATGAGCAGTTGATGGTCTGTTTCACAGTTGGCCCCTGGCCTTGTTCTGACTGATGATACTGAGTTTTTCCATCGTCTCTTTCCTCTGTATTCCATCTGGCAAGGTCCACGTGTACAGTCACTGTTTAAGTTGGTGAAAAAAACGTATTTGCAATGAGGAAGTCACTGGTCTTACAAAATTTATCATGAGGTCTTTGGCATTACTTCTATCACCAAGGCCATATTTTCCAACTACTATTCCTTCTTCTTTCGTTCAATTTTTTGCATTCCAATCACCAGTAATGATCACTGCATCTTGATTGCATATTTGATCAATTTAGACTGCAGAAATTGGTAAAAAATCTTCAGTTTCTTCATCTTTGGCCCTGGTGGTTGGTGTGTAAATTTGAGTAATAGTCATATTAACTAGTCTTCCTTGTAGGCTTATGGGTAGTATCCCATAACTGACAGCATTGCACTTTAGGATAGAACTTGAAATTTTTTTGATGATAAATGCAAAGCCATTCCTCTTCAATTTGTCATTCCGGGCATAGTAGACCATATGATTATCCAGTTCAAAATGGCCAATACCGTTTCAGCTCACTAATACCTAGAATATTGATGTTTCTGTGTTCCATTTCATTTTTGATGACTTCTAATTTTCCTAGGTTCATACTTTGTACATTCCATGTTCCAATTATTAATAGATGTTTGCAGCTGTTTCTTCTCATTTTGAGTCATGCCCCATCAGCAAATGAAGGTCCCAAAAGCTTGACTCCATCCACATCATTAAAGTTGACTCTACTTTGAGGAGACATCTCTTCCCGATTCATATTTTGAGTGCCTTCCAACCTGAGGGGCTCATCTTCTGGCACTGTTATCAGACAATGTTCTGCTACTATTCACAAGGTTTTCACTGGCTAATTTTTCAGAAGTAGGCTGCCAAGTGCTTCTTCTTAGTCTGTCTTAGTCTAAAAGCTCAGTTGGAGCCTGTCCACCATGGGTGACCTGCTGTTGTTTGAAATACTGGTGGCATAGCTTCCGGCATCACAGCAACACGCAAGCAATCACATTATGACAAACTGACAGACGTGGGGAGAATAACAGTAGAAATTTTTAAATAAAAAAACCTCTGCCACATTTGAAATGCCAGTGGCATATAGTTTTAAAAATGTGAATCATTTGCTAATTGTGGGAAAGATTTTTTATTTGAAAATAATATGAGGGATTTTTAGATAAAAAAATCTCTGCCACAACTAACAAATGATTCTATATTTTTAAACAACATGCCACTGGTATTTCAAATACCAGCAGAGTCATGCATGGTGGATAGGTTTCAGCAGAGCTTCCAAACTAAGACAGCCTAGGAAAAAGGGCCTAGTGATCTACTTCTGAAAGTTAGTCAATGAAAATCCTATGGAACACAACAGAACACTGTCCAGCTTCTTTGCTCTGGACACATCATCAGGAGAGACCAATTGCTAGAGAAGGACACCATGTTCGGTGAAATAGAAGGCCAGGGAGAGGGAGGAAGACCCTTGGTGTGATGGAGTGGCACAATAGCCACAGGGACACACAAATGAACTCATGCATGCTGGCGATTGTGAGGATGATGCAGGACCTGTTGTACATAAGGTTGCCATGAGTTTGAGTCAACTCGACAGCAGCTAATTATATTTCTTAATTGTATTTATTGATCTATTGCATAGTGGATGGGAGAAAAAGGGACCTGAGTCAGATGACTACTTGAATTTGAATCCCAAGTCCAGCGCATATTAGCCTAGACTGGTTACTTAACCTTTTTTAAAACAACAAAAAACAACCCTTGCTATCTTGTCAATTCCAGTTAGTGCTCTGTAAAGCAGAGGTAATAATCGTTGCAACCTCCGAAGTTGATGTTAGGAGTGAAGGAGGTCACCCATGCAAAGTGTTTAACACAGTGCCTGGCTCATGGTAGATTCTTAATAAACCTGGTGGTTATTGCTGTGTTTACTCCTGTGGTTCTTCTTACTGTTGTTCTTTTTGTTATAGTTATTCAATTCTTCATTGTTAAGAAGTTGATTCAGCAGAAAGGAAGTTTCTCAGACAATTCAGCGAACCAGTCAGCCAAACTTAATGTTTGACGTTACACGAACATTCTCTGAGTCTCTCAAGAGCAGCTTCACATAACTGGCTTTAGTTGCTCTCACTTGGCTTATACTTAGGACTGACAAGCAAAGAGGCAATGAGCAGTCAGGCCTGTTTAAAAAAAAAAAAATGCCTATCAGTTTTTTAACTCATCTGCACTCCTGGTTTAGGCATTTACCCTCATGCTGACATCTTCTCTTTGCTGGAATTTTGATTGGGCTGCCTCTCCTAATGTAAATGATTTTTCAAATTAAAAAAACTTGTACTAAGACAACCCGTACCAGGGAGGTCATGTGGGGTGCTTCTCTGAAGGAAATTGCATATTTCTCATTTGTATTCACAATAGATGCCCTAACAGTTGATAATATTATATATCTGAACAATGGAAAATAATTTTTGTTAATAAGAAAATTTAGCATCATTGGCTTAGCAACTTTTTGGTTAGAGATCTTGTTAGGGTTTTTATTCACTTTGGCTAAACCCTGATTGGATTAGAGGTTCATGGCATCCCTATTATTTATTACAACTCTTTCCACAGAGGGGTCATTCCTTTCTCCCCTTTTTAATCATCATGATGACAGTTGAGAATTGAGTTTGTGCACTATTGTGTACTGTCAGATGCATAACAAATACCTTAATCAGGCTTAAATAGCTCAAGAACCACAACTATTTATTGCAGGTCAGAGGCAAATTTCTGGGGATGGCAAGTGGAGATGTGAGGACATTGATTTCAATATGCTCTGCCCCAAATGATGTCAACTAATTTGATCAAACAGTTGCTTCATTTTATTTGAAACCATGCCTCTTTTAAGTAGCAATAACTTGGATCAAATAATCTAGGCAGTGGCATTAACCGGAATTAATAACCAGATTGTACCAGGTATTTTGTTGGTTTAATAAATTTACATCAGAAACGTGGCTGACAAATTAAATAGCTGCCTATTTCCTTAATAGGTTGAGGAATCTTAAGAAAGAACAAATGTCTTTTCATTTTATTTTATTTTATTGTTGTTATTGAGAATATACACAGTAGACTATACACCAATTCAACACTTTTTACATGTACAATTCAGTGGAATTGATTATGTTCTTTGAGTTGTGCAACCCTTCTCATCCTCCTTTTCTGAATTGTTCCTCCCTCATTATCATACACTCACTGCCCCCTAAGCTTTCTATCTAATCTTTCTAGTTGCTATTGCTAATTTGATCCTATATGGATAGTTCTTAAAAGAGTACAATGCTCAAGGCATACATTCTTGACCTATTAAGCTACTCTATTGTTTGTTTTTAAGAAGTCTTCAGGGGATATTTTTGATTTAATGATTATCTCAGGACAATAGTTTTCCAGGGTTTACAGATGCCTTTTTAGCAGTTGTTTAATGATCAAGAGCCCAAGGAGACTCTGCAATTGAAACATCTATTTTTCTTCTGTCTTTAATTTCTAAGAGCAGAGATTTTCAAAATGGAGTCTTCATTTCTTCCATAGTTGCTTATATCTGGGGTTCATATGATTTTTCCCAAACTAGAACTAACCCTCTAAAGCCTTTATGTCAAATCTTAGAAAATGGAATCCTACTGATCAGTAAAGACTCACTCTATGTTTCCCATTAAAATAGATTTATTTCAAATTCAGAGGGCACTGATACATAGTCAGCACCTTCTATATTGCCTGACAGGTAGGATTAACTTCATCAAGGCTCTATTTCAAAAGTAAACTAGCGCTTCTTGCTTCTTAACACTTTTAAACCAAATTCCTTGTGTCTGCTCTAAGCATGCGAAAATAGGAGGACATTTTTACCACAGCAGGAGGCCTGTGGCAACACTCAATCGCCCTGACTTCACATTTATTATGCTAAATGACCAATGCAGAGTTAATCACTTGACCTGAGAGATGGTGTTGGGATGCACTGGTTTTCTCAGTATGGGTATTGACAGGCTGGCTTAGAGATCAGCCTGCTTGGTGTTTCAGTCAATTGGAAAACACCTTATCCATGAAGTAGACTGACTGTACTTTCAAAATAAACTTGGATTGGACTAGATGTAGTTCTATTCCAATACAAATCTTTAAATCATGATCAACAAGGTCATTGTTCTTGAAATTTCCCATTTACTTTATTTGGGAAATGCTAAATAAACTCTGGATCTCTGTAATGATTCTTAAAAATATTAGTGGAATAATCAGAATGACAAATGCAAACAACTTTTCTGTTGATTTTATAACCACAACAATTGTTTAGCAACATTATATTTCTTCCAATACAGGATAAGTCACTCAACTTTACCTGAATTGCTATCTGTAAAATGGGGAACCTACAATAGCAAGTACCTTTAAATTGCATTTTGAGCTCAGTTAAAAGATACTAAATGTTACATTCTGTTTTATAAAAGCATTATTCTTTTCAAGATTAGATTAAAAAAAACAATGTAAAGAAATGATGGCAAATAGCTGAACAGAAGATTTTAAAGGGCAGCTTGAGAAGACAAGGTAAAGTATTATAATGAAATAGTCAAAGACCTACAGTTAGAAAACCAAAAGGGAAGAAAATAATTGCTATTTCAAGCTGAAAGAACTGAAGAGAAAATTCAAACTTCAAGTAGCAATATTGAAGGGTTCTATGAACTGCCCCATAGGGCTTCTAAGGAGTGGCTGGTGGATTTGAACTGCTAACCTTTTGGTTAGCTGCCGAGCTCTTAAACACTGCACCACCAGGGGTCCATGAGCAAAATATTGAATTATGTAAAAAGCATCAAAAAAAGATGGAAGGAATTCACAGAGTCACTGTACCAAAAATAATTGATCAATGTTTAACCATTTCAGGAGGTAGCATGTCAAGAGCTGCTGGTACTGAAAGAAGAAGCTCAAGCCACTCTGAAGGCATTGGTGAAAAACAAGGCTCCAGAAACTGACAGAATACCCATTAAGATACTTCATCAAACGGATCCAACCCTGGACGCACTTACTTATCTGTGTCAAGAAATTTGGAAGATAGATACTTGGCCAACCAACTGGAAGAGATCTGTATGCCAAACAAAAGCAATCAAATGGAATGTGAAAATTATCAAACAATATCATTAATATCACATACAAGCAAAAATTTGCCGAAGATAATTACTAAGTGGCCACAACCACACATCAACAGGGAACTGCCAGAAGATCAAGCAAGATTCAGAAGAGGACGTGGAAAAAAGGATATCATTGCTGATGTCAGATGCATCTTCACCAAAAGCAGAGGTACCAGAAAGATATTTGTTGTTAGTTGTTGTCAGGTACTGTGAAGTGGGTTCCAACTCATAGCGACCCTATGTACAACAGAACGAAACACCGCCCTGTCCCGCACCATTGTCACAATCGTTGCTATGTTTGAGCCCAATGTTGTAGCCACTGTGCCAGTCCATCTCATTGAGGGTCCTTCTCTTTTTCGCTGACCCTCTACTTTACCAAGCATGATGTCCTTCTCCAGGAACTGGTTCCTTCTGATAACATGTCTGAAGTACGTGAGACGAAGTCTCGCCATTCTCACTGCTAAGGAGCATTCTGGCTGTACTTCTTCCAAGACAGAAGTTTACCTGTGCTTTATCCACTACACAAAGGCATTTGACTCTGTGGATAATAACAAATTACAAAAAATGGGAATTCTAGAACACTTAATTGTACCCATGCAGAACATGCACAGGATTAAGAGGCAGTCATTCAAAGAGAAGAAACGGATACTGCATGGTTTAAAATTGGAAAACGTGTATAGCAGGGTTATATCCTTTCACCATCCTTATTTAATCTGTTTGCTGAACAAATAATCCAAGAATCTGAACTATATGAAGAAGAATGTAGCATTAGGATTGGAGAAAGACTCACTAACAACCTGCAATATGCAGATGACATAACCTTGCTTGCTGAAAATGAAGACGGTTTGAAGCCCCTAGTGATGAAGGTCAAAGACTACAGCCTTCAATGTGGATTACCTGAACATGAAGAAAATAAAAATCCTCACAAGTGGGGTCATAAAAACATCATGATGAACGGTGAAGAAACTGAAGTTGTCAAGGATTTCATTTTACTTGGATCAACAATCAACACCCAGGGAAGCAGCAGTCAAGAAATCAAACAATGTATTGTAGTGGACAAATCTACTTCAAAAGACCTCTCTAAAATCTTAAAAAGCAAAGAAGTCATTTTGATGACAAGAGTGTGTCTGATCCAAGTCATGGTATTTTCAATCACCTCACATGCATGTGAAAGCTGGACAATGAATGAGGAAAATAGAAGAAGAATTAATGCTTTTGAACTATGATGTTGGTGAAGAATATTGAATACACCATGGACTGCCAGAAAAATGAACAAATTAGTCTTCAAGGAAGTACAGCCAGAATGCTCCTTAGAAGTGAGGATGGCGAGACTTTGTCTCACTTTGTAATCAGGACAGGCCAATCGTTGGAGAAGGACAGCATGCTTAGTGAAGTAGAAGGTCAATGAAAAAGAGGGAGACCCTCAATGAGATGGATTGACATGGTGGCTGTAACAATGGGCTCAAATATAGCAATGATTATGAGGATAGTGCAAGATTGACCAACATTTCGTTCTCTTATACATAATGTCGCTATGAATCGGAGCCGACTCAACAGCACCTATCTTAGTTATTTAGTGCTGCTATAACAGAAATACTACAAGTTGATGGCTTTAACAAACAGAAATTTATTCTCTCACAGTTTAGGAGGCTAGAAGTCTGAATTCAGGGTGCCAGTTCCAGGGAAAGTCTTTCTCTCTCTGTTGGCTCTGGGGGAAGGAAGGTCCTTGTCATCAATCTTCGCCTGGTGTAGGAGCTTCTCTTAGTAGAAACCTCAGGTCCGAAGGATGTGCTCTGCTCCTGGTGCTTCTTTCGTGGTAGTATGAAGTCACTACCTCTATGCTTGCTTCTCTCTCCTTTTATCTCTTGTAAGATAAAAGGTGATGCAAGCTTCACCCCAGGGAAATTCCCTTTACATTGGATCAGGGATGTGACCTGAGTAAGGATGTTGCATCCCATCCTAATCCTCTTTAATATAACCTAATCTTGCCTTATTAACCACAGGCAGAGATTACCATTTACAACACATAAGAAAATTATATCAGATCACAAAACGGAGGACCACCACACAATACTGGGAATCATGGCCTCTCCAAGTTGACATATATTTTGGGGAGACACAATTCAATCCATGACAACACCCAACAACAGCATTTTTCTGGTCATCCAATTAAAACTTCAGAATCATCTTTGACCCATGCATTCTCTGGTTCACCTAGTCTAATCTGTTGCCAAGTCTTGTGGACTCTACTTGAACAATACTCTGTCCCTTCTCTTTTCTCACAGCTGTTCTCCCAGTTTAGGCCTTCATTACCTTTGTCCAATGCTAACCAGTTTTCCTAATGCCAATTTCTCTGCTCTCTAATCCATTTTATATACTAAGACCACATTAATCTTCCTAAAGCATAGATAAGAACATGTCATTTCCTTCTCAAAAATCTTTAATGGCTTCATATTGCTTAATTTAAAAAGTCTAAACTGCTTAGTTCTATGGCCATCCATTGAACTAATCTACCTTTCTAATATTGTTTCCCTCTGCCTGCCTTTATTCACTCACTAGCTCAGTATCATGGAATTAGACAATACTCATTACTCATGGTTTGTGCATTGGACTTCCCAGTTCCCTGTGTTTCTCCATGCCCGTGCCCTTCTGCCCCACTGGATTTCCCTTTACTGTCCCTATTGTTACACAGCCAAACCCTGCCTGGTAGCCTTCCCTGATTTCCTCCAATTGGAAATAATGTTTCTCTTCTCACGCCTTATAGAACTACACGTCTATATACCTAACGGCACTTTCATCTTGTATAATAGTTATGTACATCTCATGTCTTTGTTGTTGTCATGTGTTGTCAAACCGATTCTGACTCATGACAACCCCGGGTGTTACAGAGTAGAACTGCTCCATAGGGTTTTCTTGGCTGTAATCTTTATGGAAGTAGATTGCCAGGCTTTTTCTTCCACGTTGCTGCTAGATGGGTTCCTTTTGGTTACCAGCCAAGGACAAAACATTTGCACCATCCGGGGGCCTTCATATGCCTTTACTATTGTATAAATTCCTTGAAAGCAGGATCTAGGCCTGATTCATTTTTATATCCCTCCATAGTACCTAGCACAGTGACTGGCATACTGTAACCATTTAAGAAATATTCGTTGATGTAATAAGTGAGGGAATGAATCCTAATTTACTATCCTTAAAATGTCATAAATTTATTTTTTCAGGCACCTCTTTTCACCTATTCAGATCTTGAAGCATTCCAAATTCTAACAGATGTTCATGGACAGCTGGGAGAAATTACACTGCAGATACCAAATCATCAGCATAGCTCTCAGGATCACATCTTCACCTGGTTATGTGTTCTGGACAGCTGTGCCTTCTTGGAAACGCACTTGGCTTCAGGAGCAAGCTCTGTTTGCAGTACCCCTACAGCATTCCAGAATAAACAAGACAGGCCTTGATGTAGAGTAGAATATGTGCAAGTCCATGATCTATTTATATTCTTTGGGGACTTAGGGTGGGCTCATTTTGCATTTGTAAAAATGCTTCTTATCTCAGGGCCTCACTCAATTTCAGATCACAGTGATTTTACTTTTAGTAAAAAATAGATCAGATACCCTGTGAGTAGGGAAAATGTATAACTAGGCATATACTGAAGGCCAGAAACAAAACCAAATGATGCATATTTAGGCTCACTTTTCCTGAACTGGATGTAAATTTTCCATCCAAATATGCATTAACTTTGGCTATTGGGTCATTTTTTCAAACTTGTGTGCTCTGAAACTATTCTTAGCATTCTCTTGGGACTGTGGCCAGAGGTAGAACATTAGTGAATATCCACGTTACCTAATCTCCCGTGGTGTATTTTATTCCATGCCCTTTGTTTTCTTTCTTTTCCCTTGATTACTCATATTACCCCTTCCCATACTCTATGTTGGAAGATGGGGGAAAGAAAATAAATATGTCCATGGTTGTCACTAGTAGACACCAGTTTATAAATAGCACTGGTTTGACTCTGCACTGGTTTTTGTGAATACAGAAAGGTCAAGAAAAACATTTTCTTTTGAAATGAAAAAAGGAGGTTAAAACAAGAGTTTTAATAACAGGCTTGACACAGAGCAGTGTAATACCAGTACGAATTACACTTGGTACCAGACTTTTATTGGAAGTCCTAGATTACTTTGTTTCTTTTCCTGACATAATATTCAGAGTTGGGTTTATATTTGTTCAGAACAGATCTGCTTGCTAGAGTCCATGCAAATCAAATGCTTGATTTATGCACCATTCTACTGGAGGGTGTAACATTAAATTTAATTTTGTGAGGAAAGCCTGAGGTGCTTCAACGCCTGGGCCTGACATCGTGAACTAGGCAGAGAGGTGCACAAGAATTCATTACACTTTCCAATATGCGAAATGCAGCATTTGAATGAAACATTTGTCTCTTGTCAAAAAGGCGTAATGTCTGTTCTTGGTAAAATATTTCCACCCCCACAACCCTTTGGACACACCAGCACATTTTTGGCCTTCAACATAGATCTTGATGAAAGATGAGTGACTATGAGCATTTGGAGAGCAGGGAATAGAAGACATCAAAAAAACAGGTGTTTGTGAAATTATTAATTTTTCATAATGTCAACCCAACTGTCTTGGCCTTGGCTGTCTAGTGTTGCCACAGAAAGTTTGCATAACTGTGCTAATTGCCTGTATGACAAATTTATGTTTTTTTTAATCTTTGTTTTTGTTGTTCATTGCCATAGAGTCAGCTCCAACTCACAGAAACCTTCTGCTATGTATAGCAGGAGGAATGTTGCCCGGTCCTATGCCGTCTTCATGATCACTGCTCTTTAGCTGGATGCTATTTGACAGCCCTCTTGCTTATTATTGATTAAATCCCTTTCCCAGCCCCACAGTAACTATTCAACAATTAACTACTATCCCCAACTTCCAACTTTAATATATACCCTCAAGCTCAGCAGAAATCCTGCCATTTACTTCCCAGGAGATGCAAAGCCATCAAGAATCAACACCATTAGCTTTCCTTCCATGTGTCTTCATGCTGTTCTATAACTTCACATCTCTTGCACACAAACATCATTGTTCCTCCATTGCTCATGCAAGCGAGTACACACCCTCTAACATACAGGTAAGGCCATTCATGCAGTGCCCTGCTTCATCTCCTTTACATCCCCAATACACTCTAAGTTTTCCAAGATGTACCTTGGCTCACACTCCTCCCTCATCTGGAATCACCATCCCCTGCTCCCACCAGTTGCCACTGAGTCAATTCTGAATCTTGACGACCCCATGTGTATCAGAGTAGAACTGTGCTCCGTAGGGTTTACAATGGCTGATATTTCAGAAGTAAATCACTAGGCCTTTCTTCTGAGGTGCCCCTGGGTGGACTCATACCTTCAACCTTCTGGTTAGCAGCTGAGCACGTTAACTTTTTGCACCACCCAGGG
>NW_004444193.1:2141558-2143293 GCF_000243295.1 Trichechus manatus latirostris
AAGTTTCCCAGAAGAGGCTTTCCTTACAGACCTGCCTCTTCTCTTGTCTAAATGGTCAGACATCTTGATACTCATTTTTAATGTTTAAATTATCTTTAAATTCACAAAGGTCTAAAAAGAGGCTCTACGATATTGGTTGATTAAAATTATATAAAAATAGCCACATCCCACGTATGGACTATATCAAAATACTATGCCTATCAAAATTCCATTGAATAAATTTATTTATGTTTTGTATTGCCTGTTACTATGACATCCAGCAAATAAATTTTTATTTTGGACTTCAAGGAAGTGAGCTTCCAATCTTTGCCTCTGTTCAACAAAATCAAGTGAGAGAGATGACAAAGCCCTTCTTCTTAAAAAATACTAACTAGAAGCAATAAAACCAATACTGAAGCTATGTGGCTACATTTGAGTATGACTGACCAAAAGTGAAGAACGGGATACTTGTGAGATACGCAAGATTGTGGACTGAAGAAACCAGGTCAAAAGGGAGAGACTTATTGATATGTCATATTCTCAAGTACACATTTAGAACAAAATTATCTTTGTTGATTAAATATTCCCTTAGCTTTATTTCCCACCCCAACTCCTCTAAAACACACACAGACTACATGCATGTGTGTGCTCCAGCCCCACATACACACACAACTTTGCATCTCATTGAAATTTACTTCTAAGATTTTAGAGTCTGTTGTCCGTTTTAATTGGGAGGTAAGTGAAAAGCAGGTTCTAGTTACTAAAAAAAAACCTGTGAATAAAGGGATCTTAGCTGCATCTGTATTCTGAGGCTTAATTTCAACAGCTACTCAGAATAAAATCACTAAACAGAAAATCAGAGTTCTAATATCATCGCTGACACAAAGTGAGCTACATATGTCAATTGGGTCAAGTCATTTAACTCGCTGAATTTCAGTTTCCTCATTTTATGCTGGGGAGAGTTAGAGACAATATTTCCCTGTACTGAGGATAAAAGTAAAGAGAAAAAAAAAAAAACATGAGCAAAGGCTCTGGAGAGAGAATGAGCAGGTACAGTGAGGAGGCTGTATTAACAGATAAGTGATGGTAAGATAGTAATGAATTAATGTAAAATAAGGTAAGGTAGTAGTAAATCCAGATTCTAAAAGTTATTAAAAGCTGAGATAAAGATTTAAAAGCTAAAACAAAAGGACACTCCTTTGAAACAAAGCTTCAGTCTGCTAACCCTACCAGTTAACTTCACTGTCGGCAGAGAAACATGGTAGGGTCTTGAACAGACGCATGACAGGATGAAAATGAGTGGAATACTAGTTACCAGAATGAATTGCTCGGCAGCAAGACTAGGAGATCAAGCCAGGAGGTTATTTTCATAATGTAAACCCAATAAGGGTGTAGACTTGGGTGGTGGCAAGAAATAATTATAAGCTGTTAAAGGGGACCGGTTTCCCTCGGACTCAAGTCATCTTCTATAATTGGGTTGAAGTCCCTGGGTGGTTCAAATAGTTAATGGGCTTGGCTGCTAACCAAAAGGTTGGAAGTTCAAGTCTACCCAGAGGTACTTCAGAAGAAAGGCCTGGTGATCTACTTCTGAAATACCAACCATTGAAAACCCCTATGGGGTACAGTTCTACTCTGGCACACGTGGGGTTGCCATAAGTTGGAATCCACTCAATGACAACTGGTAATAATCGGGTTGTTTCCATGGATTTTCTCAGGAATTTGGGTTGTTGTTGTTAGTTGCTGTCAAATCAGCTTC
>NW_004444193.1:2144787-2145455 GCF_000243295.1 Trichechus manatus latirostris
TAAATTTCTGTTTGTGAAAGCCATCCACTTGTGATATTTCTGTTATAGCAGATAACTAAGACGGATGCATTCCACTCCCAGCTCTTCTTCTTTGTGGCAATGAGGTCTCCCCTGTTTACCCCTGAGATGGAAAAACTGACCAATCTCCTCATTAGGGCCCCATACACCTTATTTACATGGTCCCATGCACACAAGGGTCCGATGTACATTATTTGCATTATTAGTGAGTTATCCAATCCCCTTAGTGGGCCACAAGCACCTCATTTGCATAGGCCCACCTAGTCATTTGGTGGAAGTTACAAGACCATGACGAGAAGTACCATATAAAATCGATCCATCACACTGAAGGAACCGAGATCCAATCCACTCTCCTTTATGTCTAGAATTAGATGTAAAGATGGTGTAGCCCTTTTTAAAAAATACGGTTAAGGGGATAAATCCACCTTGTACTTAAACTAGAATCAGATCAGTTTCAGAAATAAAAATTTTTACAACATTGCTTAAACCCATGAAAGAATTGCATTTATTGATTTTCACATCTCTATCGTGCCCTGGAGTCCTGGTGGCACAGTGGTTAAGAGCTCTGCTGCTAACCAAAAAGGTCAGCAGTTAGAGTTCACCAGCCACTCCTTGGAAACCCTATGGGGCAGTTCTACTCCATCCTATAG
>NW_004444193.1:2149409-2150881 GCF_000243295.1 Trichechus manatus latirostris
CCCACTAACTTTTGAACTTCTGTAGTATAGGGAATACTTGGTTTGTGTTTGTCCCTCCACAATCACCTATATAGTACCTGGTTAATCCTAGGTGACCAGTAAGTTCGTGTTAAATTGAGTTAACAGGGGTAGGGAGGGAAAAACACTAACTAGATAGTAGATAAGTGGTAACTTTGGTGAAGGGTATGATAGTTCACAATACTGGGGAAGTCAGCACAACTTGACCAGGGCAAAGTCATAGAAGCTTCACAGACACATCCAGACACCCTGAAACATCAAGCTATTGGGCTGAGGCTGGGGAATATGATCTCAGGGGACATCTAGCTCAATTGGCATTACATAGTTCATAAAGAAAATGTTCTACATCTGACCTTGGTGAGTAGTGACTGGGGTCTTAAAAGCCTGCGAGCGACCATCTAAGATACATCTACTGGTCCCATCCCGGCTGGAGAAAAGCAGAATGAAGAAGACCAAAGACACAAGGGAAAGATTAGTCCAAAAGACTAATGGACCACAACTTCCACCAGACTGAGCCCAGAACAACTAGATGGTGCCCGCTTACCACCACTGACTGCTCTTGCAGGGATCACAATAGAGGGCCCTGGATAGAGCGAGAGAAAAATGTAGAATAAAATTCAAATTAACAACAACACTAACAAAAAAGATCAGGCTTGCTGGTCTGACAGAGACTGGAGAAATACCAAGAGTATGGCTCCCGGACACCCTTTTAACTTGTACTGAACTCACTCCTGAGGCTCACCCTTCAGCCAAAGATTAGACAGGTCTACAGGGTCAACAATAACACACATGAGGGATGTGCTTCATAGTTCAATCATGTATATGATACTAATGGGCACACCAGCCCAAAAGCAAAGAAGAGAAAGCAGGAAGGGACAGAAAAATTGAATGAATGGAAACAGGGAACCTGGGATGGAGAAGGAGAGAGTGTTGACACATTGTGGCTTGGCAACCAATGTCACAAAACAATTTATGTATTAACTGTTTAATGAGAAACTAATCACAATTAAAAAAAATAGACACCAAAAAAAAGAAGAAGTGATTAGGTTTGGAACCCACCCTGCTCAGGTATGGCCTAATTAAAGTAACAGAAGAAAACCCTTCTTTCCAAACACGGTCATATTTATAGGTACAGGAGTTAGGATTTCAACACATATTTTCAGGAGGACACAATCCATAACAGGATCTGAGTATAGAGTCCTTGTTTATTTCACTTCTAAACACACTGTCCCCTATTTGAAAGGGTTGGCCTCTAGGATAGCACAAGTTTTCTCTCCACACACACTCTACCCCCAAAGAGGACAACTGCTCGTGGGTCACATCAGTTCAAGACCAAGAGTGTTATAGAGGGTAAATGTTGTTACTCTTGTAGTGGAATGCCCTATTGGAGGTTAAACTTGTGAGTTTTTCTCTATTCTCAGAGAGAAGTGGCAGAGAGTGCCATGTTGAAGACT
>NW_004444193.1:2153236-2154019 GCF_000243295.1 Trichechus manatus latirostris
AAAGGATCAAAAGCTTAGGCTTCAGTAAGGGTGTCTGGCTCTAACTGGGTTTTCTGTCTTTAGTATATAAACATACATGCCTATTTCCTGGGAATTGTGGTGTTCCAACAGCTAATGCCTTAATTGGAGCCCAGAACATCCTTCCACAGGGAGATGGCACCCCTTTGAACAGAGAAGATCAGCTCTGATCTAAGCCTTAAGAAGAAATTCTCCCCCTTTCTCTGCCTGTTGTTTATTTACCCTGGCGTTTTCTCATTTTGGATTAGCTAGGGGGTGATAAGGAGGCACAACAGAATCATTTAAGGATATTCCACCACCTATACAACATCAGTAAACCAGTTCCCACTAAGTCAACTCTGACTCAGGGAGTGTCAACATAAGGCTATTCTCCATAGAGTTTTCAATGACTGATTTTTTGGAGGTAAATCACCAAGCCCTTCTTCTGAGGCACCTCTGGGTGGACTCGAACTTTCAAACTTTCAGTTGCAGCCAAGCACCTTAACCTGTTGAATCACCCAGGGACTCCATACACATCAACAGGCTTATATTAGATCATCCAAGGATAGACACACATGAAGATTGAAAACTTCTTTTGGTTGAGAACAACCGATTTAAAATATTTGTTTTTCAAACTACAGGTTGTGACGAATTGTGGGTCATGAAATTAATTTTTTAGTTGGCGACAAGTAGCAACCAAAAAATAGAACTGAATGGAATTTTTAAAAAATCAGAGTGCCTCACTCACAATATGGGAAAATATTATTTTGGAAATTTTTTAGTTGT
>NW_004444193.1:2155268-2156596 GCF_000243295.1 Trichechus manatus latirostris
GTGGTAGTCAGGTCTCTCTCTCCTTTGTGTCTCTCTGCTCTTATCTCTTGTAGGGTGGTGAACGGCGGTGACTCAAGATACATCCCACCCTAATCCTACCTCATTAACATAAAAAACATAACCTAATACTCATTAACATGATCTAATCCCACCTCATTACCATAACAGACAACTGACTCCTAAATGGGACCATAACCACAGGCATACCAAAAACCAAACCAAACCCACTGCCACTGAGTCAATTTCGACCCACAGCAACCCTGTAGGACAAAGTAGAACTGCCCCATAGGATATCCAAGGAGTGGCTGGTGGATTCGAAATGCCGACCTTTCGTTTAGTGGTCAGACTCTTACCCACTACCCTACCAGGGCTCCAAAACCATAGGCAAAGAGGCTAAGATTTACAACACATCATGAAATGGAGGATAATTGATCACAGAATGGAGGACAACCACACAGTACTGGGAATCATGGCCAAGCCAAGTTGACACATATTTTCAGGGGACGTAGTTCAATCCAGGACACCCCTAAATAATGATTTTCTTTTTTTCTACCATAGAAAATGTCAAGGGCCTCGAAGTATTGTCTCTGTTCAAGTGGGTTGTTACCTAATAATGTTACTTCTTAATTTATTGCTCATGTAAAATGAGCAAACCTGATACAGACTGACCAGCTGCAGACATTCAGTCCTTCACCCTTTTTCCCTAGGGTGAGAGGATTGCAAGATAGAGATACTACCTCTTACAATTGCTGCTTCTTCCTTAAGGATTTAAAAAAGTTATTTTGGGGATGATGACAAAGAGTAAGTAACTGTAATTACTACTTTAAAAAATGGAGTAATCTCCTAGTTTGGCAGGTTGCAAAGAAATAATTTAGTGAAGAAGGAATCTTTTCTTCACTCCTCAATTCATGCCATGTTGGTCGCTGCTTACTCTGTCCACGCCAGAGGCAAACTGCAGACCTGCTCTTGCCTGGAGAAAAAAGGAATAGAGTAGTAGAGGAGAATCGAGGTAGCCCGAGAATTAGAAGCTGACACATTAAAAAGTTTAGTCATGGGAATTTACCATGGACCAGAGAAGAGGGATGAATATTAAATAACATTCCCTGGCTCCTTCCTTGATTTCTTCTCTCCACAACACCTATTAACTTCTAATATACTGTATCATTTATTTATTAATTTTGTTTCTTATATGTTTCTTCCCCCTAGAAGGTAAGCTCCATAAGGGCTAGGATATATTACCCCACTGTTATATAGCCGGTCTAGAGCCCTGATGGAGCAATGGTTAAGTGCTCAGCTGCCAACCGAAAGGCAAGCAATTTGAACCCACC
>NW_004444193.1:2157628-2159373 GCF_000243295.1 Trichechus manatus latirostris
GCTATCGTGAACAATGCTGCAATGAACATGGGTTTGCATCTATCTATTCGTGTGACAGGTCTTATTTCTCTAGTATATATTCCAAGGAGAGGGATTGCTGGATCATATGGTACATTTTTTTCTACCTTTTTAAGGAAGTGCCAATTCTATTACCATAGGGGTTGTACCATTTTACATTCCCACCAACAGTGTATAAGTGTTATAGTCTCTCAATAACCTCTCCAACATTTATTATATTGTGTTTTTTGTATTAATGCTAGCTTTGTTGGGGTGAGATGGTATCTCACTGAGTTTTGATTTACATTTCTCTAATGGCGAATGATCGTGAGCATTTCCTCACGTGTCTGTTAGCCGCCAGAATATCTTCTTTGGCAAAGTGCCTGTTCATATCCTTTGCCCATTATTTAATTGGGTTGTTTGTCCTTTCATTGTTAAGGTTTTGCAGTATCTTATGGATTTTAGAGATTAGACTCTGATCGGATTTATCATAGCCAAAAGTTTTTTCCCAGTCTGTAGGTTGTCTTTTGACTTTTTTGGTGAAGTTTTTTGATGAGCATAAATGTTTGATTTTTAGGAGCTCCCGGTTGTCTAGTTTCCCTTCTGGTGTTTGTGCATTGTTACTTACGGTTCGTATTCTGTTTATGCCATGTATTAAGGCTCCTAGTGTTGTCCCTACTTTTTCTTCCAGCATCTTTATCATTTTATATTTTATATTTAGGTCTTTGATCCATTTTGAGTTCATTTTTCTGCATGCCATGAGTTATGAGTTTTGTTTCAGTTTTTTGCAGATGGATATCCAGTCATGCCAGCACCATTTGTTAAAGAGACTGTCTTTTCCCCAATTAATGGACTTTAGGGCTTTGTCAAATATCAGCTGCTCACAGGTGGATGAATTTACGTCTGGATTCTCAATTTTGTTCCACTGGTCTATGTATCTGTTGTTGTACCAGTACCAGGCTGTTTTGATTACTGTAGCAGTATAATAGGTTCTAAAATCAGGTAGTGTGAGGCCTCCCACTTTGTTCTTCTTCTTGAGTAATGCTTTACTTATCCAGGGCCTCATCCTTTTCCATATGAAGTTGGTGATTTGTTTCTCCATCTCATTAAAAAATGCCATTGGAATTTGGATCGGGATTGCATTGTATCTGTAGATCACTTTGGGTAGAATAGACATTTTCACAATGTTGAGTCTACCTATCTATGAGCAAGGTATGTTTTTCCACTTCTGCAGGTCTCTTTTGGTTTCTTGCAGGAGTGTCTTGTAGTTTTCTTCGTATAAGTCTTTTACATCTCTGGTTAGATTTATTCCTAAGTATTTTATCTTCTTGGGGGCCTTTGGAAATCGTACTGATTTGGTGATTTCCTCTTGGAGGTTCTCTCTGTTGGTGTAGAGGAATGCAACTGATTTTTCTATGTTTATCTCATATCCCGGTACTTTGCTGAAATCTTCTATTAGTTCCTGTAGTTTTCTTGTGGATTCTTTGGGGTATTCTGTGTATAAGATCATATCATCTGCAAATAGAGATATTTTGACTTCTTCCCTACCAATTTGATGCCTTTTATTTCTTTTTCTAGCCTAATTGCTCCGGCTAGGAGCTCCAGCACAATGTTGAATAAGAGTGGTGATAAAGGGCATCCTTGTCTGGTTCCTGTTCTCAAGGGGAATTCTTTCAGACTCTCTCCATTTAGGATGATGTTGGCTGTTGGCTTTGTATAAATGCCCTTAATTATGTTGAGGAATTTCC